>NC_084911.1:4706011-4904853 GCF_949316345.1 Pungitius pungitius | reverse complement strand
ATCCCTAAATAGATAATCCTTAAACCCCTTTGAAGAGACCAGAAGTAGTTGCGTGTGGAGGCCACAGGAGGGCTCAGCACAGAGGTGGGGTAAGGGTGGGAGAATGAAGTTATCCTCAGATTCAACTCGGTGCTCGGTGTGGTGTTCTTCTTTTTATCTTCTTTCTAACAGGTTTCATGGAGGTGATGCTCACGGAGCCTGAACCTAAAATTGGCCAAAAAAAATGTAGCAGACATTTAAACAATCTGTGCTAGCGGCCAAAATACAATAAGAGGCCTGAACATTTAATCTGATGCATATTCAGGGTTAGTGTGGGGACGGCAGCAGACAGGGGGCGGATATCTTTAAGATCACAACTCAGATCTACTTTAGATTTGATTACATGTGAAATTTAATTTCACTGATTGATTACATGTGATGTTTCATCTAGTAGTTTGAAAAAGGGTCAAGAGGCCAGTGGCTTATAAGCAAGCGATTTACTATTGAGAAGCAGCTGTGGAGCCCCCCAACATCTATGTGCTCTGTTTAATTATCAAAGTATTGAACAGCTCTACAGCTGTTCATTGCAGACTGACATCAAGTCATGGATGTATAAGACCGCAGGATGCCGGGAGGCACTGACAGCCCCGCCGGGGTCACAAGTTGAAAAATACCACACGTGTCGAAATGAGCACTGCGCATGCCAAACTGAGCCAGAGGCTTAAAGTGGACCAAGTCAGCAGTAAAAACAGCCTCACAATCGGATGCTACTGAGAAACCTAATCTCTCTGTTTCGTTCATTTTACCCCTGCTCATCCCTGTGTCATCAGCACGTAGGTCCCCGAAATGGGCCGGGACTAATGCAAAGTGCTGCTGACAGGAAGGGCTTTAAACCACACGGGCTAACTTTGACCCCTGCTGGACAACCCCCACCCCCCCCCCCCACCCTACCCTACGCCCCTGCCATCTGCATGCATTCATTGGCCACTCAAGTGCATTAAGGTTGGAGGTCCAACGTAATTGTCCTGTGGTGAACAGGAGCTGTTTTCTTCCTGGTTGGCTGTCCTAGTTCTCATTCATAGGAACATTTGCACATGTCTGCCTGCAGGCCATCTACCATCTGCCTCCTTAAAATCCAATGGAGTCCTTATCTAAAAATCATAAATATAATGCTGCCAAAAATGGCCCAACAGTAAATGTACATTTGACCCAACACGTGTTTTTTATACATTGCATTCAGTCAATCAGCAACTCCAACAGCTCCATATATCGCATGTGTCTCTCAAATCCTCTGCATGGTTCTCTTACCTAACACTCAAAATATTTTTTTTTAAAAACGTTCCCCCTATAGCGTGCATGTTCATTTCATGGTAAAGAACTGACAATCATGTCCTAGAAAGGGGCCGAGGCTCCCCAAGGGTGAGAAATCAATATATGCTATCGTGCGTTTCATTTCAACCTACATTCCAATTTGCACATTGAGTTCATTCTTTGAGAGTCTTTCAGTCTCCTACCGCTCAGGACAATAGAACAAGAAATAACCTAGGAATCCAAAGATTGGAGAGCTGCAGGCAGGGGGGCGAGGGGGGTGCAATGGGCGGGGCTTCAGATTAGACCACCTGTTCCACCATGAGGCGTTTCCTTTATCCTCTCTCACACTTGTTGTCTTTTGCATTCCCTCTCACTATCTCGTTGTAACTTAATAAGATCCTTTCTCTCTCTCTCTCTCACACACACACACACACACACACACACACACACACACACACACACACACACACACACACACACACACACACACACACACACACACACACACACACACACGCACGCTTTGGCTCCATGAAATATCTCGACCCACGTCTGCTGCGCTCTGAGCTAATTTTGAGGCCAATCCACTTCAATCCCATCTATGGGAAACAGACAAAACAATTTGTGAGATAACTCTGGCTGGAGCCACAGACACACACACACACACACACACCACACACATACAGTATATAGCACAGTCAGACACATATGTCGCACTTCAGGGAGTTGTGTTCAGACCGGCGGCGTAAACACAGCAGCATCCCCCTGTCCACATCGCTGAGGCTCGCCAGAAGCATCAGGGATTCCCCCCCCCCCCCCCCCCCCCCGCTGTCTACCTACACAAGTTCTTAATGGGCAATAACAATAAAATTATCCCTGAAATGAATAAATCCTTTGCTGCTTGGTCTCTTAGTGCTCCTGCACCAACTTTTCCCCTCGGCTTGCAGGCTGTTGCGGCAAAAGGGAACCACTTGTTCTGCCTGATGGACGTGGTCGAAACCCTGGAGGCAGCAGCGGTCACCACAGCCCTGCTCAGCTGCATCGATGCCTATTGATCAGAAAGCACTAATGGCCCCAACTACGGTCCTGGACTTTTTATCGCCCGCACGCAAGTGGTTCTATTCGCAGCGAGAACTGCCCCCGGTGTCGCTCAGTGTGTTTTTATGAACTCTATGAACGCCGAGGACGAGGCATGTGTACGGCGCAGGGAGCCCCTTACTCCTGTCCCCCGGGCCGCCCTTGCCCTTGATTCCATCTCTCTTGTTCGTCACTGAGCCACTGCCTCCTTATCGCGGCGCTCCTTTTCGACGTGTCCATGTCTGTTCACCAACAGAATAAAAACACAGACACTGTCCTTTCCAACGGCTATAGTAAACACCATATGCCTCTGTTTACTTCACGCGGCGATGTGAAGCGCGTGTTTACGCTGTCCGACAGACAGGATGTCCTGGGGAGCCTCTCAGACGTGTGCAGTGTGTGCAGAATCATCGCGGAACACCAGGCTGACAGAGGCCTGCACCGGGAAACAAGAGCAGAGATAAAGCCTCACAAGACGCACTGCAATGACACACAGTCACGTGATCAACAGGAAATGCTGTAATCACATTTGTCACAACATGGTCCGTCTATTAAAATGACACCGACCGAGCCTGCGCCTGAAGGCCAGGTCAGCATTTTGCAGCACTGCGCAGTATTATAAATAGTTTGGGTTTCCCGGGAGGTACGTTGTGCTGTGAGCTATACGTTACCATTCTTGTTTTTCTGGTGCACAAATGTGAGCTGATGCCGAAAGTGTGTGTTTGTCTGTGTGTGTGTCTTCAACACTGAGGCCTTGACATTGGACTCAGACGCACCGTGTGTCCTGTTTATTGCCCGAGGCTTCCAATTTGGGGAAATGAGGTTAAGAGTTAGAAAGAAAACACATAAACAAGGGGGAAAACATGGCATGCCACCTGCAAATGTGTTCACCGATACACACCCAAATACACACGCGCACGCACGCACACACACACACACAGCAGTGATGAGATCATCCCTGCTATTACGGGGGGGCTACCGTCCTCAGCGACGTCCTACAGGAGATGTTCCCCTCTTGAACCACATGCATTATTCAGCCAAACGAACGGTTGGGCTGGGGGCATCTCAGGCCCCCCCCTCCCCACAGATCTGATGCTCACAACACTTCCACCTCAGGAGGAGAGGACGTAAAGGACAAGCAAAACAAAAGAGGGTGGGAAGGGTCAAAGGGGGGGGGGGGGGGGGGGGGTAATCAGCGACTAGGACACAACACTAGCGGTGCGTTGGGGAGATTCAGGGAGGGCGTGTGCGCTTTCCCCTCCACACCATTCGTCCCAACCTGACCTGACCCTCAACCCTCAACCCTCAACATCTCATCCTAGACCTCTCCATGGGAACCCTGTTGCATGTCATCTCCCGCCTCCCATCCAAGGCGAGGGTGCTCACCAAACTGAGCCACACCCCTCTTTTCACGCTCCTCTCTCTCTGTCCACTGTGTTGATCTCGTGCCCAGAAGCAGAGCCACTATTTCAGCTGTCTCATCTCTCCAGAGGCCTGGCACTTACCGGTGGCGGCCCCTTTGCAGGCCCCCTTCCCCATGGTGAAACCTGGCTCGGTATTGGTGTGAATGGGGGTGGGGGGGGGGGGGGGGGGGGGGAACATATTGTTGGTAATGCAGCGTGCTGTGCTGTTTGCTTTTGCCTTGAGGGAATGGAAAAGGGGATGATGGATGTGATGAATGCTGCTGCTGCTGCTCTGTGTGTTTTGTGTCAGCGAGCCGTGGATGTGAGGAGCACGAAAGCTGGTGGTCCCCTTCACTTCCCCTTCAGCCCCTCCCTCCCTCCCTCCCTCCCTCTCCTCCTCTCCATCCTCACCTGGTCCATGATTTCAGCGAGCCTCCTCCGTCGTCCTGTTTCCTGTCATGGCACAAGATCGCCTGGCTGTCCGCCTGGTCTCCTCCTCTTATTCTTCTTCTTCTTCTTCTTCCTTTTTCCTTGCCTTGTTCAGTACTCCCAACAACAATCCAGTCCGGCTCTCCTCACGCAGGCGAGGCACCATGCCCGCTGACGGCTGCGCCGCTCCACCGAGGCATGCTTCGCTCTCTCCTTGAGCCTCTCAGTGTCAGATTCACGCATCCAAACACTCCTGTCTTGCCCTTGTTCTCTGTCGTCTCCCCCTGCCCCTGCTGCAGCTCAAGGGTGGGGTTTGGAGTTCAGACAGGGTGCGCGTGGGTCACCGAGTCCCGCTCTACGCTTTACGTGCCGAGGTTCTTTCACTCGTTCCCCTATGTGAGCTGGCCCCTCGCCTCGTCTCCCCTCCCTCCCTCTCCGTATCCACTTCCCTCCTCTCTATCCAGCTCCCCTCCCCCTCCTGCTGCACCCAAAGAGAGCCAGAGCGGGCAAATGAGAGAGAAGGAGGGAGTGAGAGAAGAGGGCGGAGGGCCGAGATTGGCTACCGGGGGATCACGTGACTCCTGGTGGAGGACTGAGGGACCCTCTACCAGCTGTCCAGCTCATGCTTCCCTGAAAACCTCTGTTGCCATTGACAACAGCTGCCGTGCGACAGACCAACCACAGCATGCTCCGCCTCTTTTCGGGGGGGGGGGGGGGGGGGGAGCACGTTGGGACGTGTAGTCCAATCCCTGGTGGCGGGGCTCAGCACACATCCATGTGCCTCTGGGAGGAATGCTGTCCCCCCTGTGCTCGCATCTCCACAGAAACATGAACGCATCGGTGCAACTCCTCCAGAGTGAAATAGAAGGACAGCAGGTCGCGTAAGTAGCATTCAAATACGCTGGCATTAACACACAGGAGAGGGGGGGAAAGACCTCGAGGCCCGGGCATTCTTGGTGAGCCAGGAAAAAGACATCCTCTGTCGCTTTCCTCTCGGCCAACTGGGAGGGAAACTCCCTCCCCACAACAACAGGAACTCCACTACCGAAGGCCATCGCTAAGCACATAGCACCCCCTCCTGCCCCTGGCCTCAGCCCTCCCCCCCCCTTCTTCCCTCCCTCTTTTCTTTCACTGCCTCCCTTTTTTCTCTATTTGCTCTGCCTCCAGCGAACCACCCCTCCCTCTCTAGATATTGCATCATTGCGCTCCATTCAACGCTGCACTGTCCCACAACAACTCCCTGTCATTGGCAACCAGAGGAGGTCGCAAGTGGTTACAGGTGACACAGAGAGGGGATGGGGCTACAAACTAAGTGATTTATAATAAATTCATAGGAAGATTCCCTGATTGCTCTTTCGTGCTGTTGGAAAAACAAATGAATGCAGATCAAAATATTGGCACCAACTGCTGTGTTTAAAAGTCAACTTGCTTGTGGCGGCAGTATTTTTGGGTCTTTATTGAATGTGTGTGTGTGTGTGTGTGTGTGTGTGGTGGGGGGGAAACAAGATGACGCATAACCAAATCCTCCATAAATCTGATATTTATTGTTTATGTATTGGATTTGACAGCCATCAAAATTCTGCACTGAAAACATTGGGCACCATTATGCCTTTGTGTACATTTTACCAGCATCATGCGAAATCCTAGTGAGACTGAATGCTGCATGACACACCACCAGCAGCTGCACCACAGCCAGGGAGTCCTAAGAGGTGGAATTTTACCTTATAAAGTCCTCACAACCACTTTTATATTGTCCCCCATGACCGCATCAACCCAAAAATACTGCTTGTGGGGAAACCCAAGGCCTCAGCTGGAAAACAAAAGAACAGCTGTTCCAACTTTCTTTGATTCAATGCACGCATAACATAACTGTGACATGATCTGATTTAGTCTTCAGGAGCGGTGTGACAGGCCAATGAGTGAAGGGGAGGAATGAGGGTCAGGAAGGCCGCACAACAAGGTCATCCAACACCCAGAGCTGCAAACAACAAAACAAGTCCTGCCCTACTTTCTCGTCCAGCTTCAATGAATCCTGCAGACCGCTGAAACCTCATTTGATGCCGTTTGAAGTGAGATGACGGCATGCACGTGCGAGTCTGTGGCCCATGCGTGTGTAGCGTGTGTATAGCCTACGTGTGTGTGTGTGTGCTCACAGACAGAACAGCGGATGTATTGTAAGGCTGTGAGTAGCAGATTATACTATCAGTAGAGCAACTCTGATTATTTCTCACACACTGCACACATGTGGGAGAAACTTTCAGATTGCGACATCATGCACACTCATACACACTAACGAGCAGAAACGGCCCGATGCGCGCCAACATGCACGCAAACACACAAACACAAACAAAACACATACACACACAATGACACTGACAGAATGTGTAATTATGAAAATGTGCTTTCTTGAGTGGATCAGAAAGTAAATCCACTCTCATTTCGTCATGCTGAATATGAAGCTCCAAGCCAGCAGCTGGTTAGCTTGCCGTAGCTTAGCTTAGCATAGAGATGAGAAACAGGGGTAACAGCTATGTTTTGTCTAAAGATATCTACGTACCAGCGCTTCTAATATCTGACCTGTTTACATGCTACATTTGGCTTGTTTAATTGGTAAGAAATGAAAAGGTCTATTCCCAAAAGACAGTAAAAGACTTGCTGATTGTATGATACCTGTTTCCAGGATTTGCGCTAAATTCAGATAAACTCAGCGAGCTCAGTAGCTGCTAAGGCTTCATATTTACAGCCCTGGATTCAATCTTCTCATC
This sequence comes from Pungitius pungitius, assembly GCF_949316345.1. Classification (NCBI taxonomy): domain Eukaryota; kingdom Metazoa; phylum Chordata; class Actinopteri; order Perciformes; family Gasterosteidae; genus Pungitius; species Pungitius pungitius. The sequence goes on along the minus strand of NC_084911.1, from coordinate 4,897,889 downwards.
TATTTACCAGCAGGAAAGCACCACGTTTAGTGTTCTTTCAAGGAGGGGGGGGGGGGTGGGGGGGTTATCCACGCTCATAGAAAGCTTGTTTAAAGATTAAGAAGATTAACTGAGAAGAATGCCAACAATTCTCAAAATATTTCAATAAAGAAGCTGACCCGTCACCTCTGGTCATTTGAGAGCGAGATGGAGAAGACAACAATCCTCTGTCTGTTAACGAAATGACAAATTAGAAATGTATCATGTTTGAAAGCGGCGGTTAATAGAGTTCTAGGTACAATATTAGGTCTTAGAGAGTAACACCACATGAATGGAAATAGATTTCATAATAGGGACGTGTTTGTCTGACGTGTTTTACTCACAAATAAGTTTAATGTTTATGTTTATAATTTATTAAAATACACTATAAAACAAGATTGAATAAGTTAGTAGTACAAAGACACATTTATTCATGTCTTAAAAATAAGGGCTGATATTTTTCCAACATAATGCATCTGCTGATTTTTACCAGCTGTGACTTGCTATCACGAACCCACGCGTCACCTGTAACCCACCGTGGCTCTAACACACACTTAGAGCAAAGTTTGTTAACTTGCGACACCACCATCAGCTGATTCTCCAGAGCCTAATGTAGGTACACAGCGCCACCTGCAGGACAGCACGTAGCACACAGCGACCATCCCAGCTCACAAGAACATGACCCCCATGAGCTTCAGCTGAGAGGAAATATCGAGTAGGGTGCTTCAAACGTTAAAACATCACATTGCGAGTCCTCCTCCACATGCATCGGAGAGAGTTGAATGAGATTATGTCCAAAGTAAGTATCCAGTGTATTTTTCAGTGATGATTATTGAGGCCCCTAAATGACAATCTAATATAAGGACACGGCCAGGGACTTAAGAGTGCTCAATGCAGAGTTCTCCCTCCCTTAAGGTCAGAAACTCATTTAGTACAGTAACTCTTTAAATGCAGTCTCATAGCTCACTCAAACTTTAAGCATTATTTGAGCATTTCAATTGGACGATGCTTTCTGCTGCAGAAACGAATGATTACGGACGACAGCCAAAACTAAAATAACATAGCGTTGGAATGAATTGAAACTGGGATTACTGAAATCCTCTTTATCAAACATGTCATGTGTAATACTGTCATTAACCTCGGTAAATCATCAGTACATCAGTAAACGTAACATCATTGGTAGGTAACACATTTTAAATAAGGTTTGGTTGGGAAACTAAGAAGCGCATGATATATATTTGTGAAATGACATCACTGCCTCACGGTGATGTTATTCGCAGCCAACGTTATAAACAAAGACAGACAAACATAGTTAATGTACAGAACACTTGGTTATATAACTGAACTATTCTCCTTGGTAGAGACAGAGTCCTTGATCATAGGTGGGAAGAAAAACACATTGGCAACATGTGAATAAAGTTATATGTTCACACTGATGTGAAGGCTGACTCAACAAAGGCAAATCAAGGGTTGGTCAAAAACGTTAATATATGTCGACCAACCAAACATAAGACATTAGAGTTGGAACTAAAAAGTGTTCGAAAGGCAAATACTACACCCGTCTTACGCTCAAAATTACAAAACCGTCCTGCAACCATATTGATGGATTTTTGGAACTTGTGCAGAGGTGACATGCCCCCCCCCCCTCTAAAGAGAGACAATCACAACCTTGAGTAGCATAGATAACACACTGGTTAGATGGATTGTACGTAAGTGGGAGAGCTCTGGGAGCAGTGACATTTTGTAGGAGGATCTTGACCCAATAAAGGAGGAGGAGGAGGAGTGTGGCCTCCCACTCCTCCTCCATTAGTTTCCATCAGCCGGATTGCAGTGCCCCTCCTACGGGAAAGCTCCCATGGGGAAACCATTACTGGACTCGGGTCGTCATCCTGAAACAGATGACAGGTGGAAACACACATTTACAATTGATCAAAGAAAATGCCCGTATTGGCTTAGTCAAGTGAAATAACGGGATGTCCCACATATGCTAGAGATTTCCGCCTAAACAGAAAGCTACCCTGATATGTTCCATTTAAATCCTCCTGTACATTTGTGACATGCAATGAAACGCTCCCTTACCATTGTCCATGATGGAAGCCAGCGATGTCGCACAGGGTTAAAACACACATCCCGTGAACGCCTGTGCAGGCACCGTTTGTGTGGCCGAGAAGGACGCTTCATCTTCATCATCAATCATCATCATCATCACAGCAAGTAGATGATATAGGAGAGGAAGACGAGGCCGACGACGGCGAAAAACATCAACATCAAAATGTCCACCATGATGGAAATACTGTCAGAGACGGACGGAGTGGACGCGAGAATGACACGCAGATAAAAAAAAAAAAGAAAAGAAAGCGGAAGCACAACCGCCGCTGCAAGAGATCGGTAGAGATCGGAAACGTTCGGAGGTGGGAGCGAATCGGCTCGACTCCTCGCGCCGTGGACTAAACCCCTGCCCCCCCCCCCCTCCCAGCTAGAACAACTAATCGAACATCCGGCTAATACGGCTATTGTTCTGGCAGATGTTCTAGACCTGCTGCAGCTGTAATAAACGGTTCGTTCGTGTGGCGAAAGGCGTCATTGTTGAAGGCGACGCACAGACCGGAAGTGTGACCTGACGGACGAGTCTCCGGGTAACAAAGCCCCGCGAGCCCCAGCGAGAATGGACGGGTGTTTCCTGCTCATTACGACTTAACCAGCAGACGTTTTGTTCAAACGCTGTTATTTACAAACCCAGTCGTCAGTGTATGAGGTACACGGAGCTAAAACTGATGCCCTGGTTTGTGTGTCCTTTTTGTTGTAGTTTGTGTGATCACGTGGGGCATTTTCCTCATGGAGCAGTATGTTGGATTGAGTCCTACTCGCTGCTCCTTTATTTGTTGTTGAACCAAATGCTCTTTATTGAAATTACTGAAAACCTAACTCAAAGATTTTTTTTGCAATATATTATTTAAGCACACGTGCACATGATGGGTGCTTGAAAGGTGAAGGGTTTCATGTAAAATGCAGAGGGTGGGATGTTGGGAAATGGCCCCGAATGTGTCCCTCCACACTGCTGTTCAACATTAGTCTCAATAATAACAAAAACTTGAGAAAAAAAAAGACATTTTATTGAATTGTCAGAATCATAAGTACAATTTGAAGTAACAGGAGATGATATCAGGTCCTTGATTGTGACTATGTATTCAGAATGAGCTTTGAATACACATCTATGTCAATGAGCATATGCTGTCTTTATTTGTTTATTTAAAAAAACAAAAAAATTATACAAAAAAAACAAAAACAATTTAACGGTGGAATGCACAAAACCTGTCGGAATTTTAAACCTGATTGTGGATTACATGATTTCACTCCGCAAAGTCTACAGTATGTAACCAGTATCATAGGAGCAGGGAATGATTCAGAAGTGCAGGAGCATACAATGATCTCAGCGAGGAAAGGGGGAGGGTGGGGGGGGGGGCGCAGGATACTAGACAGACGGAATGGAAATGGGGTCAAGATATGAAGTCACTACTCAGTAGATGAGCGATGCCAGAGAAGACGAGCGGTATTTGGTGCTAAGAGGTCAACCCCCTGACTAATAACCAGGTCAGACGAACAACTTGCCCTGCCTCACTGCCTGGGAGATTGAGGGCATCAGATCACCACCATCACCCCCCCCCCCTCACAAACACTAGTCATACTTAAACAACACTGCCCACTTTAATTTTTTTTTTTTTGGTGAACCAGATCACCAACAGTTAAAATAAACACCGTTGAGGTGGAAGAGTCTGAATTGTATGTAATCTGCAGTAAGTAACAGTGGGAGCTGCGTCCTTATCAAAGTAAATGACAAACCAGGAACAACAATCATTTCACTTGTGACCAACTCTCCAGTTTAACCAAGTGGAACACAACCGTGAGCTCTAGAACAGCTTTCCTATGTGGCGTCTGTTCTGCCAATACATGTGTCCTGTTAAGTAGCGGTAAATGCAAAATACAGGCAAACGCACTTTGTTTTGCTTTGCAAAGCTATTATCCTACTGGTTTCCAATTCAGTGATCAGCACAGTCACAATTTATTGTCCCCATTTCCCCTAAACCACATTCACCAAAAACAAACTACTTTAATCTGAAGGCAAACCGCTTCCCAGAGCACCATGAGCTGTAAAAACATTGCCCCCTAACTTACCTTTATGATACATATAATTGTACAACATCTAGCTACACAGTGAGAGAATTGTTTCTTTTAATAAAGCTGAACATTTCCCCTCCACACATTAAAAACGCCCTGATCGCTCATGTGCGTGATGTCACGGTGCATCACGGGAGAATGAAACAAAGGGGGGGACAATGACCTCATTTACACCAATGAAAAATGGTCAAATATACTTAAAAAAAATTGAATACACATCCTCCTCACAGAAAGACAGCATCTACAATGAAGGAATGATACAGTATTTCTGTTTAATAGCCAGCAACAATAATGCTTGATCTTGTGTTTATAAACCAACCGTCACCATAGCAACCACCACCAACCAAATACGGCTAAATTTTAGCAGATTGACTGGTTAAACATACAAAAAAAAATATTATTTGGGGGCTCACCGGTCATAAGGAAATGGCTCTGCACTGACAGACAGGTGACAGGCCTGGCTTTACTAAAAAGGGCCGAGTATAAAATGAAGTACAATTTTGTTTTTTAAATGCCATTCTGTAACATTATCCTTTCTTAGATTAACAGCTTCAGAGATCCGCTGATCAGAAACGGGCCCGAGATGCCGCCACTGTGTCCACATGAAAACGCCGAGTTTAAAATCGTACAACTGATGAAATACTGCGACTGCACAAGTCTAGACAAACACGCCGGCCTTGGTTCATAAACTGAGTTGCTGGTTTATTTATTTAATACAGTTTTGAAAAATAATAATCATCATCATCTTACAACAAGAAAGGCAAAGGAAGAACAGCATGAGAATGAGATTTACCACAGCCATGGATTTAACAATTTCTCACATTAAATGGAAAATAAAGACGCGAAAACTAGTGGAATGAATTTAAGATGTTAAAAAAAGGATTCACAATCTAGAACTGTGCTTGGCCTTCTCTTCTATGAACATGTTTTCTTGGTGATTTTGCAGCAAGGGGGTGGGGGGGGGGGGCTTGAACTGTTTCCATCTCCTTTCTCCAGACAGTTTAACCTTCATCACCATAACTTTGGGATTCTCTGGCGGAAGGCATTCAGACCACAAGAAACAGGAATAAATGGCGTACATACGAAACATCCGCACCGACTGAGGTGACGTATTCAGTGTGGCTGCAAGAGACAGACCGATAATGTCCCCTAACTTCTCCCTGATCCCTCCTGCGCTGCCTGAGCAAAGGCCACGGCAGACAGAAGATGCTCTTCAGTTAGGCTACCATTCCAGTTTCACTACAATGAACCAGGCCAGGGAGCCTCTTCCAGCACACAATGGTGAGATGTGCGTGTGTGTCTATCTATAAATATATTAAAAACCCCTCTGTTAGGAATGATGACTGTCTGGTGCAACAGCAACACTGTGAGAGGTTAAAGGAATGTACACAAGTCAAATATTTCAAGCTTCGTTCTGATAGACTGAGATTCTACACTGCATTTCCAGTCTGGCCAAGATTACGCTGAAAAATGAAAACAAAAAAACCTATAAAATAAATGCCATACCCAACCACACGTTAAACTTATTTTCTCCGCAGAACAATTTCTGTGGCTGTGACGACTGACCCGTAGGGGGAGAAGAGCTTTTTACATTTTTCTTTTTCTTGATATATTTTTGCAGGATATATTGCTAGGATTGCAAGCGCTGTAGCTAGAATGGAGCTGTGAACACGGCATACTGCGATGAACCTTTTAAGACTTTAATTTTTTTTCCCCTCGTGACAGCACTTGTGAGTAGAGCCAGGTTTGGAAAAACAGAGGATGACAAACATCCAAAAACAGGGACAGACCCCAGCACAGACAAACGGTCAAAGAGGCAGACGGACAGAAGGACAGACAGGTAAAGGGCTTCTGTGTTGGAGCAGTGAGGAGAGACCAGAGAAGGGGATGGGAGTGGCGTTCAGGGTCTCACAGGACAGATTCAGGAACAAGAGTAAAATAAAGAGAAAGCGGCGTTAAGATGAGATGGCACTGGGCTTTTCCTTTCCTCCCTCTCTACTTCATTTTTCTTTACCCTCCCTTTTAATTCCCCCCCCCCCCCCCACCTCCCTCGCTTGCTTGCTTGCTGGCTCAGATGGCCTCCACGTAGTTGGAGGGCAGCATGCCCAGACTGCCGGTGCGCTCCACGCGGCCGTACATCCAGCCCTCGTCGATCTGCTGCACGTCTGCGATCACGTCTCCGTCCACGAAGGACACCTCGTCGTCATCGGCCGCGACGTAGTCATACACGGCCCGGTACCGCTTCTGTGGACCACAGTGAGTAGTTTAGTCATTTCTCGGAGAAAACCTTACCCCCCCCCCCAGGTGCCACCGTTTCCCGGCAGCAGAAATTGTGCAGAGCGGAAGGCCGCGTGACTTCATGTTAAAGGTTCGGGGCGAACTTACCCCTGTACTGGGAGGAGGGGCGGCGGCCTGCACTGGTTCAGGAACGGGATCATAGTTGAAGTTCTTAGCGGCTGCAGGCTGCTGGTAAGCGGCTGGTGGAACGGACAGAAAAGAGGGGGGGGGATGATGAGTCAGCTACACATTTGTTTGATGCTTCCCTTTCCTCAGAAGACACTGACACGGAGACAATGTGACTATTGTCGTGGGGAGAAGAATTAGGTTTCAAGCCATTTGAAATGAATGCATCTTAACGTCAAAGCCCGTTGGTACGTCTGCATTCACTTTTCTGTAGAGGGAGGGATTTAAAAACATGGCAAGACAAGACGTGCTTCCAGGGACTCTGAATCTCCATTTTACACAACCTAGCCGTTTGGTGCTTAAGTGCAAGTCACGTCTGTGAAATACAAACAGCCGGATCTTGAAAGATTATACATTAGTAGAACTATGTAGAGCTAAATGGATTGATAGGAGCGGCGCCAGAAACTGGGATCAGATTGCCAACGCATTTTCCCACTTCCCTTAGTATCAAGTGATACAGGTGGTATTTGTGAGTCTTATATACTTTTTATTTGGGTGATCCGTGATGTTTTAGAAAGTTTCTCAGCTCTTCTGCTACCTACTCTTTTGTTTTACGGCTCCCTCATTTTACAGCTTCTAAAACTGTAGTGATCAGTGACCAACAAAAATTGTATGAACTAAGTTTATAAAAGGAATACCTTGGCTGGCGTTGCTCGGCTGCATGGGTGGGAGATCTACTCCCATAGTCTTCTTCTTGTCAAATTCCTCATGGTACTTTATCTGCAACAGACAAACAGGTCACGTGAGGTCACGTTAAAAGGTAACGAGCGCATGCATGTCGACGTGAGGGCCTTTAGACTTCAGGTGGGAATCTTTTCTAGGAAGACGTCCCCGGGTGTAGTGCAGTTTATATCCACCAGAGGTCGCCTGCTGGCTCTCCAGCCACTTGCGTTAGCAGCGGTAGCTCGGGCGCACTCTGTGCAAGCTACGCCGCTGGAAGCAGCTATTCGCCCGAGAGGAAATGACATCTGACGAGCAGGAAGTAGTGAGAGCTCATTGTTGCATAAGGAAGAGCAACAGAGGTGAGAAAAAGTGAACTAAAACTCAGTTGAAATTCAGCGAGGCCGAGGACGCTGGGATCTAGGGCCATGTGTATTGATGTCGGCTTGCAGTTGCATCAACGTCTGTAACAACAGACTTAAATCAAATTGAATAATATCTCAATGCTATTTATTGCCAGATGTCAAATTAAACTGGATGATTTATGAATATTCTATTAATAAATGTTAATAAGGCTGGATTTAATGAAAAACACTTTACTAAGAGTTTTTGATTAATTTAACTTTAATCAAAGCACTTCATTTTATGAAAAAATAACTCATCCTTGCCTTATAGCTTTAAATTAATTTCAGTCAGGTGTGAAGTATTGTCAATCAAAAAGACATCCATATCTTTCTCATCTTCAAAAAGAACATTGTGTGTTAGGATTAGGAAACCACTTCTTTGGGCTCTATTCATCTTTGTTTACATTGTTTGAAATAATTCAGGTCATTTTGGGATATCATGTTTATTTTTCTGGAACTTCATTTAGGATTTGATGGGGTATGTTTGCTCGTAACACTTGTGCTTTGCTTTGTAGATGCCATTCACATTGATTCTCAATAGATCGCCACGGCCTGAGGATTAGAAATACACCATTTCCCGTCTTATGGTCTACATTCCTAACCTAAAATATCCTCTGACTCAAGTCCTTGTCTGACCGTAGGCCCATTTCCCTATAAAGACCACACCAGGAAGAGCAGGTGACAAAAAGTGAACCAACTAGCTTAACCGCTTGCCTACTTAAAAAAAAAAAAAAAAAAAAAGAAAAAAAAAGTAAATCAACAAGAAGCTCCTGTGCTGCAATTTCTGCAGTAAGAGTTTAAAACCGCCAAGCTCTCCAGCCAGTGTGACAAAGGCAGCATTCAACGTTCAGCTCAACATGAAACAAGGTCCCTGTGATGAAAGTGAAACAGAGTGAGCGCTCCATGACGGGACTCTATAACCCGTCCCCCTTGTTACCAGGCCGACTCAGTGTCTCAGTCCACATTTACAAGCCCGATTGTGTCCTCGCTCAAAAGAGCCCACTGTGCTGTTGGCGGTGGAGAGATGTGTGTTCGCGGCCCGGTCGGGATGACTGTGCATTTGTGCAAGGACAGTGGAGAGAACACTCACTCTTTTCAAGTGCAATATGCTAAGTGAGTGTGTGTGTGAGGGAGATTATTTTGGTTTGTTTTGAAGGCACGTCGAACAGATGGTGTGTGTGTGTGCGCTCACGCACACAAAGTGCCCCGGCTGCCACTGAACCGAACTACCGCGCTTTACAATCCTTGCTGCTTGACGAGAGGAAGGTGACGGGAAATGGCGGAAAGTGTCATGTGTCATGGCAGAGTAAAGAAGCAAAAAGATAAGAACGAAAGATCAGTCAACAGAAATCAGAGTTGAAGGCTTGGAGTAGACTTGTTTGTTACTCAGCGTCCATGGAAGAAAACCAAGGGTGAAAGACTCCGTGCTCATCACAGTGTTTTCCTGTGTGGAGCTCCGAGTGACGCACTAATTTGCAGTCACTCTTGACTGAAAACACTTCACAATGCGCCCCAATCCTTCCCGCTTCAATGCCCACATCTTGATGTGGCTCCTGTGTGAGCACCCATAAGCCCACGTAATGTGCGTGTGTGGCTCTACTCGTCTTTCAAATGCCCCTGATCGTACATGAAAGCAGTGATTAACCATCACCCGCCACGCTAATAATGCAATTAGCAAAGGCCAGTGCACTGGTTAAATGAAATGAAGTCCGCTTTGCAGTGTAAAAAAAAAAAAAACTACTTTCAGTCTGAGGTACCAATGTAAACACAGCATGGCGTTCTTCAGCGCCGCTCTGTATTTACAGAGCAGTGGCGAATCAATAAGTGGAGCTGAGGGATAGCGGGGAATAATCATCCATGTGGCGAGAATTTCACTGCTATAAATTAGGAAGCTTGACATTTACTGAAGTCAGTGACCAAGTGAAAGGATGAAAAACATTAACAACAATATACAAATCATTAAACAACTTGAGATCTTGATCCAGTGAAGCTCTCTTCACTGAGAGGAAGAAGGTGCAGCCAATCTCACTAAGTCACGGTGGGCTTCGTGCAACACAAAGTAAAACTATGCACCAGATATGCATGACCCCAATGAAGTCAGCGGTAAAGCTGTGATTTCAGCAGCCGTTCAAATATCCTTTATACAGACCAATTATCCTCCTCAGGGAAAAATATCAATTTAATATTGGCAAAGAAAGAATAGTCATGTAAACGGGGAAAACAACACTACTTTTTAAAACCCTGAAAAGGTAGGAGCTCTCCCGTTACCATGTAGGACACAGGTGGATGGGTCAGTTAGTTGACATGGTGACTGTGTTGTGGACACTTACATTGCTGATTTGATCCTGCGATTTCTTGATTCTCTGCATCTCTGGCGTGTCTGCAACCACGCTGAAACCTTTCCCTTTATTCTTCTCAAAATCCTCCCTGTAGTGAACCTGCAAAAAAAAAAAAAAAACACATTTCTTGTTAGGACTTAAACACATGCAGGGCCAACCAGTGACACAATTCAATATATTCCACAAAGATTATATAGATGCTCAGACCTATATTGTTATTAACACAGTAGATAATTTACAGCAGTAGTACATACATGGTTAAAAAAAAAAAAAACTTGAAGAGTCAATATTTTCCATGCAATTGTTTTGCTTGTGTTAATCATTTACTTTGTCAATAGTATACAATTTTAATCCTACACGCAATTAAAAACAAAATCACCTTTTCATTGAGTTAATAAAAGTTCCTGAAGTAAATAAGCATTTGTGTGGTTTGTTGAGTGCAAGCAAAGTAAGGTTAGCCCGGCGTATATCGCCTTGTCTTTTGTGGTGACGTTCACTTCCTGCTTGTGGAGCAGTGAAGGCTGTGTATGCAGGACGTGGTAGGAACCATATATGGTCATAATGAGAGGTAGAGTGTGACAGTGGGTGTATTTTTACAACCTGCCCGCCCTATCCTGACCCTAGGAGCGGAGACGGAAACGTCCAGCCCATGCAGCGGCCGATGAGTATCTGACATTACAATGGGCAAAGCGCTCCTTTAGTGTGTGTGTGTGTGTGTGTGTGTGTGTGTGTGTGTGTGTGTGTGTGTGTGTGTGTGTCTCACACACTCCTCCTCAAAACGCCTTGTGATGACATGTTTGTGATTCAGCTTGTGCGTGCGTGGCTCATATGTGCAGTCAGCACTGACTGCACTGACGTCCACTGAGAAATAGGGTGAGAACTGTGGCTGATCCTCATTCCATGGGAAATTATACACTGGTCTCGGTCCGCGCAGATAAGTCAAGGAGGAGATTAATGTGGCCTTGACTCAATCGTGTTGCGTCCTCGCTCCCATCAGTCAGTGTGTGATCCTCCCCCTGTTTTTTATTTTAGTCCATCTCCTTTGTCTTTTAGAAGTCTGTGCAACAGTTTTTTCCTCCTCCAATCACACCGCTGGTTTCTTTCCCCACCCACACTGCCTTCGCGCTGTGCCCCCTTTTCTTTCTTTCATTCATTCATATTTCACTGAATGAACAGGCAGTCGCTGCGTAGAGCTGGAGCTTTTTCTCATTAGAAATCCTTCTCTCTGCTGCCATTTGCATTCCTCTAGCTTTACTTCCTCTGGGGATTTACTTTTATCTCTTCCTCCTTCGCCCTCCACCCTTCCTCTCTTTCTGTGTGTTGATGCCTTCCCGTCTCTCCCCCCCCCCCCCCTCACTCATGTACGCCTCAATGCGGTCCCTTTCCTCATCCCCAATTTATTCCCTAAAGATTCTTTCAGGTTCCCTCTGACATGTTTCTTTCAGTTTCCGCCACAAAGTCTGGTTACGAGGTGTGACAAACCTCTACCCTGCTACCATAGCAATAGGGTTCCCGTAGCAACGCAGGAGGTGGTGTTGGACGGCCAGTTCTCCACAGAAAAGTTCAACTTATAGACGCTGACAAAAAACGCACTCATAATGAACGTTTTTATGAATTTCTAAAGACATAAAGTGGGAAAACTTTCACACAATGTTGAAACACCAAATAACCTCTAGCTTAACAGGAAGTTCTTTCACAATGACCCTTTCTTTCAAAACGATACTGATTAGCGTCACAATCAGCTACTTTTTAAATTCAGTTACTGTCGGCATTTACAGGAGAGGACTACATTACTTTAAGCTGCATCACTTTATCATGAATAGAAATCTACCTCTGTTAAAAGTTTTATTTTATGTGGGAAATCATAGTTCCCTGAACTAACATATACGACCACACAACGGCTGAAGAGAAAAAGCTCATCTGAATTTATGGCAACACAAATCCCTCAGTCACACCATAAAGAAATGTGTGCGTTACTCATCTACTCCTCAGGCTAGTGGCCATTATAAAGCATCAGCTTAATGTCTTAATATTGGCATTGTGTGTTGTTTTTTGGGAGAATGTTGATGTACAATCCATGGAGACAAACACCATCTGTCCCTCAATCCCATGGTTACACCCTCCCCACATGACCACTGACCCCACCCCAATACTCTGCAAAACCCTTGTCACACCCCAGACTCATTCGTAGTGTTTGACACGGACGAGGGATGTGCTTTGTTTGGTGCGCTGTGGACAACACTCTCCTACTAAAGAAAACAAGCCTCTCCTTCACCCCTTCCACCCTCCAGAACACTACATCAGTCCCTCTGGTATTTCACAGGCTTTCAAGATTAATGAGGCTCAAAATTGCGTGAAGGGGTGCTTTTTATTCTTACTGAATAGTAATAAAAAAAACTACTTTATAAAACATTTAAAAAGGCATCATTTGGCTTCCTCTCTGGTTACTTTAGTGATCACATCACACCGATAGAGAAGTTATTCTGCCTAACGAATAAGGGAAACCTGATAGACAGCTGTCTGCCACATGTTTACCAACAAACATAATGTCAAAGGCAGTTTATCCAGAAAGCGAACATACAGTCAGTTGGTTTTCACAATTATACCTCTACCTCTATCAAACCTATCCAGAGCAGCGCAGATGAAAATGATGCAGACTACAGGGTTTATATATATATATATATATATATATATAACATATTAAAATATAGTCTTAGGTGTCTTAAAATGACAGATTTATGATTTTACAACAATACAAGGCGTAGGGAATTTAGAGGTGCGTAAATGCTATTTAGAGGTGCTGTAGTGTGTGGTTTTCAAAAAATGTATATAGGTATACCGTTGATAGCTAGTCAATATATTGTTCATAGTTCAGTTTGATGCCACGTTTTTTGTATCCATAGGATACTTTAAAAAGCAAATATATTTAAAATTGGCCTTTTAATACAGTCAATTTATGTGTGTTTGTGTCAGAGATGCTCACGAGTCCCAAAGCTCGAGTCCGAGTCGAGTCTGAAGTCTTTCGAGGACGAGTCTGAAGTCGAGTCTGAAGTCACCGTGTGTGCGACTCGAGTCGCACTCGAGTCCGAGTCTCCAACTCGAGTCCCCATCTCTTATCAACGTCCCTTTTACCGTAAAAAAAAAACATACCAACAACTTTTTACTCCTCCTTTACTCAATGTTTTTTTTGTGGTTTTTTCCATAAAATGAAAATACGAAGCGTACCCGCTAAACCGGAAGTACGTAGATTTTCGCAGTAAGAATCGACGCAACCGTCTGTAATGACAGCGGTTACCAGGGTAACAAGGAGAAAAGTTCATGAACGGATATAAATAAATAATCCTGGTCTGACGGGATGTGTTAGCAGCAGTAGTTGACTACACTCGCTGCTCTTGGCTCTGATATTTTTTGTCCACGTATTGTTTTGCTTCAGTGAGCAGAACAGAGACAGTTAAAGGAGAGTAAACGGTCCGCCGCTGGAGTGCATACGTCCCGACGTCAGCGAACCGTCGGTCGGACCGCCAGCGGCACCAGCGGCACCCCCGCCTTCCCGTCAGCGCCACCCAGCAGCGGCATTCGACATCTTTCTCGTGTGTGGCCGCGCGTGCGCAGCCAGCAATATGTGTCAATGTACGTGTTAAGTAGGCAGCTAACGGAGGGAGCGATATAGCGAGCTCATCAGATTTTTCCTAAAATTAAACATTGTTCACGAGTCCCAAAGCTCGAGTCCGAGTCGAGTCTGAAGTCACTGTGTGTGCGACTCGAGTCCGAGTCTCCAACTCGAGTCCCCATCTCTGGTTTGTGTGGGTTTTTTAAAAGGCAAAAACTCAAATAATAGCCATCGCTAATCCCAGTTCTCTGTTGCAAGGCCCTTCCTTGTCCATTGTGAATTCATTTGATGCTTGACATGTAAGGTCAATTTACAAACCACAAGCATATGGTTATCGTAATAGATAAACTTAAATTATACTGATTATTTCACCTAGAAATTGACTTAATTCAAGTCAGGCTTTACAAATTAAGCACATTTTTTTTCATTCCCTTTTTTTGAGAAACAATAGCAAAATGTGAACAAACTGTCAAAGCTGGAGTTGCTGCTAACATTGACAGACAGACGGAGAGGGAGATACCTGGCTCTGTATCTTGCTCTGCTCTTTGAGGCGGCGGTTCTCTGGAGTGTCGGCCACAGCGGTGAAGTGTGTCCTGGGATAGTGTCTGACAGAAGGAAAAAAAAAAACACGTCACTGTCAACATAGTAAACACACCGATGTCAGCTTTCACTCTGGCTCTCATCAAGACTCTGAAGTCTAGACTCTAAAGAGAAAAATCATGAGCATCACTCAAGCAGTGCGCAGTCTGTAGCCCCACAGTGGGGGCATGTGTTAATCAAGGTGGTCCTGGGGTTGAGTTAGGAGCCCCTGTAGACAAAAAGCACGTCAGTCTTACAAACAATCGTCCATCAGTGGGAGCCCAGGTAGCCTGAGCAAAAGGACGTGCAGGCAGGAGCTGTGAGGGTGGGGAGGGAGGAGTGCCCGAAGGTTGCAGAGTTTTGGAGGAGAGCCACAGCAGGTGTGGAAAAAGCGTTCCATGCTTCTCAGTAGAGTTTGAATGATGTCAAAGGCAGCCCCTCTCTGCAGAGCGTGGGGGTGATGTCAGTTTTCTGAATGGATTCTGGGAATGTTTGACGGTCAAAGACTCCCGTTTGGGACAAAATGATGGGCCTGACACTTCAAAACATAAAATATATACAGGTATCCAAAAACATGCTGCACACCCAGCATCCTTCCCAAAGCCGTTCATCATGGCGTGCTTACGTATACGTACGCTTACGCATGTGTGCACAAGTCACTGCTTTGAATACACCGGAGGCGTCTGTGCACAAGTAGCCTTCGGGTTCACAAATAATGGGGGGGGGGGGGGGGGGGGTGCTGGTTCAGAGATCCTTAGGGCAGCGCAAAAGAAAAAGAAAAGAAGAGGCCTCATTGCTTACGGCTCATATGAACTACAACTCCCAGCCAGCCTCAGGCTGCCTGGTGACCTCAAAAATATCTGCCGCTGGGTAAACCATACAGGCAATATGTCTGTTTCCTCAACAACATCAACAAAACAGAATTAGCCTTTGTTCTGTGATTAATGAATGTAAAAAATAAAGAATTGGGAAGATTGTAGTTGCCAAAAAGCATAACTCATTTAAATAAGTCCAAATTAACTCACCAACAGCAATACATTTTGCCATTTTAAGTGCATTATTCAAGAAGTGCCTCTTCCTCTTTCTGAAGGGGGATGTCTCTTACATATACATCTTTTCTTCTGAATAGGGTGTGTAGTTTGTGGTGTGAACACACTTCCTTTCAGAGCATCGACAGCCTGTGAAACAACCCCCCCCAAAGCTGCGTCTCCATAACAGCACTGCAGTCATCTTTAACGTGTATTTGGAAACTGTCCTTGCGCTTAGGGTCACTAAATTGCTATGCAAATACACAAGGTTGAAGATAAAAGCCTGGTGACTCAATAGGATCTAGTATGTGTGTGTGTGTGTGTGTGTGTGTGTGTGTTTGTGTTACTGACACTCATATGTTCTTGCCCGTTTATAAGTGAGTCACAAGAACACTCATCCATCCATCAGGTTGTATAACGAGGTGACAAGTCACAGACGAGAGTGGGTAACATGCACAAACTCAGTTAGCGCTGTGATGCTAAAGAGGGTCACTCCCTCAACAAACAAAATGGAGGGCAGTAGGTACTGCTGGAGCGGGGGTCACTCATTTGTAATCACACACACAAACTGCCTACTGTGCAGGAGGAGAGGCCTGTTCGCATCGTGGAACCAGGAGAAGTGGATGCCAGCTTGACCCTGTGAGACCTGGAAAGGTTGTAGTGAATCATTGCAGCAGAAAAATGTCACCTTCCTGTCAAATCTGGACAGAAGGCTCATGGAAAAATTTGTAACGGGAGAGAAGTGCTGTGTTTAGGTGTTGACTGCCATACAGGGACCGGCAGAACCATTGTTCTCCAAGATCTTTGCTCATTTAGATTTCAAATAAGAAAGCGCTTTTCTCACAGACCAACACACAGGGCAGCATACTGCCACAATGTCAAAAGGATTTTAATTTAGAGTGGTTATTACAAAAGATTTAAGGTGGTGTTTAATGGATGAAGAACTGCAGGCATTGGGAATGAGAATACTAATTCAAGACATTTGTGTCATCACATTTATGGTTTAATTCCTTTAAGGCGGCGTCCCAACAAATGCTCCCACAGTCCTCTGGGCAAATGAAGATTCTTTATGTCCACTTATCTGCGCTCCTAAATCTCCCACAATCCCCCTCCCAGTGACTCTACAACATCTAATCAGGAATGAGGCTCTCAGGGAAGCGATGGGTGGGAAGTACAGTGAAAACAAACAACGCCTATATCAATTACCGAGGATAAATATAGAGGAGTAATGATAAAGTAGCTATCCCACGGAATAATGACAGAACACGGCCTGCATTCCTTTCCTGAAACGGTAGACTCTTGAACTGATGGCGTTTACTCAAACAAGGCTCGTCTCAAACAAATGGAAAGAGGGATAATAAAGCGGCTCTGAAGGGCTTCGGTCCAGAGAGAGCAGAGACATGAAGGGGAAAAGAAGCCAAATCGAACGGCAGACTGACACCTGCTGTAGGCAATTAACACCTTAAAGAGAGTTTAAAAGAATGGAAGAAGGGTCAGGGTGAGTGAGATTTAAGGACAGAAGTGTTTACAGTAAACAATATTTTAAATGACTACACATATATAATCAGGCCCACACACAGGTGGTGTGGCTTCTTTCTACAAAACCTGTACAGAGAAAAGGCCTGGTGCATATTTTTAAAGCGTACACGGGAGGACATTCACCTGGGAGTGTACTCCAGAAACAGATTAACACATTTGGTTAACCTAGATAGGATTTGCATGTGTGTCAAGTTTTCGGCCCATCAAATTCAGCGAGTAATCTTTAATCTTGGCTTTTTCTTTTCTTCGCAGGTTAAAAACGTGGTGACAAAGAGTTGGCGGTGTATCAACTACAGAGAAAAATGAATTGTGTGATGGGAATTTTGCAATGCCAAGATATCAATGCATCTTTGCAGTGCAAAAATAAAAGTTCCGATTAAGTTCAGGAAATTGTTTCTTGAATGGCAACGCTAGTAACAGGTGCACAAAAAATTGGGGAAAATTATTATAAGTCATGGCAGATCCTAAGGATGCCTGATGAGCCTTTAGTGTGCGAGTTTGTTCTGGGGCGTGAGTGGACATGCTAGTTTTTGTCCGCCTGTGTCACTGTAAAGGAACTTTAGGAATTTCCTTTGTTGACCCCTCCCTCCCTCTACCCTATCCCCCCACCCCCCCTCCAGCCTCCGAGGAGGAAAGGAAGCATTTTCCCACAGCACACAGTCCTTTTCTGAGAGAGTGGGGGAGCTGGAATAGTCACTGATAAACAGAGCGAAGGACAGAGCACGATTATGCCCTCACACACAAATCAGTGATTGAGTGATGCAGACTAAAACAGCGGAGCATACAAACATTAAAAGGAAAAAAAACATACACAAGAATGATGATTTGGGGACAACTTACGCATTGCAGTATGGTTTCTTCCCAAAGCCTTTGTAATTCTTCATGTTTAGAGTCATTTTGCAGATCTCGCAGCTGAAGCATCCTTTATGCCAGTACTGTCAGAAACACAAGACACAAACATGTTAAGGGAGCGATTTAAAGACATTTGTTTCACCTTATCTGGGAAGTCAAAATTTACGGCCCAGAACTATTTTTATTCCCCTGAGGTCCTGGAGAGAGACTGAAAGACTGAAAAAAGTGAAGGTGTGGAAACACAGTAGCTTGTGTCCTGTCATTGAACAATTACAAAGAAGCCCACGCCCCCTTTTGCTAGCTTATTGGATTTGGTTTTTTTTTATAAGGCGATGAGACTAGTTTCACTGCTGTGAGAATTAAGGAAGGAAATGCAAACTTTGCGATGGCCAAGCACACATCTGCATTTTTGCCATCCAATCTGGTGACATGCGGTTCCACACCTGTGTTGCTCTCAGCTCAGGGTGCAGAATTACCAGTATATTCAACAACAGAGGCAGTAATTAGTCTGAAAGCCCATCTGCACCGGCACTTTCCATCTTGATAAGAGGCCACGCCCCATTTCTCCCACCACTCAAATCTGACTTACTACGCCTTCCCCCTCTTTTTCTTTTCTGGCACAGGGCTGATCTGAAGCCTGAGGGTTCGAAGATGGATGGATGGAGTCACGATTGGAGACAGAGAGAAACTGGAAGGAGGGAGGATATATGAATGGGAGGAGCTGGAGAGTGCAAGAGGAAGGGGAGGGTAAAGAAGAGAAAACACTAGAGCGAAGCAATGATCTGGCTGCTCCTGCCGAGCAAAGGGAGTCCAAAGAAAGGAGAGGGAGGGAAAGAGGGTAAGAACGAGAGCGTCCTTATGAACATGGCCTCAGGGCGCCATGCCATCCCTCTCGCGCTCACATTGCCCGCACACAAAAGCACTAATCTTCAGTGTTTCCTCTAGCATTATAACACCCCCTGAGAACATGTGCAATTCTCCCCAAATAATAATATTTAAAAAATGTTTATTTGTTTTTTGTATTTTATGTATTTTTCCCACACGGCACTTCCACATCGACGCGTGGCGCTCGCAGTAGCGGGGCAGAGAGCACCCGAGTGACTACCCCGTTCGGCCAACTAATACGCCGTTTGTCTGACTGCTGGCCGTTTTGCCCAAATAATACAGCCCTACCCACTGTACTACCCCCCTTCGGCTGGACCATTTGTCTGACAACTACAACCCCAAAAGTTGCAAACCTAGGGAAAACACTGTTCTTAAAAAATATATATGTTTTATAGATTCAAAGCGGAGGATTAAACTGCTAAATTCGTACCACCTATCACTTTGTCAATACTTCACTCACAACTTCAGTTTCTTCTCAAGAACTACAGACAGAAAAATCAATCTGCATGCACTGATACAGTTGCAGATGATATAGCATGCGTTACAGCACTGATAAAGAGCTGGAAAGGAATTAACACAATGTTAACAGAGTCTGAACTAAACTGAAATCTGCAGACGGATGGAAGGTACATTGATAAGAGTATGTACTCAAACACACCTTTCATTTCCTTCCATTATCGAACAAGAATTAAGCGTCAGGGGAGTATTCCGAACGGTCTTGTCTGCTCTGTGTGGATGTAAGGGACCACCCAGGATAAGAGGCACGAGTGGGTTATTGTTTGACATGGGTGTTTGTAGATGTGAGCCAGCAATATTGTACCTAGGGATACTAGAAGAGGCCGAGCCTGGGCTCTGTGATCAGCAGCCAAGCGCTCCTCATACGACCACGTCCCGAACGCGGCCCGAGGGAGCTGCAGATGGACGGGTTGTGTTGCTCTTTCCACGGCTCAGTTGCCATTGTTCTGGGTTGTGCTGCAACGCCAAATCCCTTTGCAAACAACATAATGCAGGCAGATTATATTTTTCTGGCTTCTGCAAGTTTGGTGGCTGCCATCTTTGCATGAACACGTTCTAGTTCAGGGGCGCCCAATAGTTCGGGTGATTGCCATGGGAGTGCCTGTGGATTTTTTTTTTTAAATCAAGTCAGGTCACCACGAATGTGCAGTCGACCACAGGAGCGGTCGGAAAACTAATTAGCGATCCTTGCGTACTAAAAGACACATTTCAATTTCATTCAAAAGCAACCTGTGCCAACTCCAATCAGGGCAAGTTGTCTGTGTAAGTTAATGACCGAGAATGTATCGAATGGTTGTGACTGTTCCCTCGCTTATGAAAGATGAGCGGCTTGTTGTCGTCTTTTTTTTAATATCGACTTGTTTTGCGGCTACGGTATATAGAGCCATTGTTCTGTTTGGTTACCACTAGTACTCGCTTGCATGACTTGGTTAATTGAAAAGTAGCCTTTGAGGCAAAAATGTTATTGGTATACAAGTTATATATTCTCCGCTCACTATTCGCTATCTACCTTCTCCTTTCCCCAAATCTCTAATAATGATGGACTGGGGCCTAATAGAGAAGTATGAAAGCAATTGGTGTCAAGAGAAAGATGAGTTCATCAGTTGAGCGTGGACTTTGACCCTCGTGTAGAGTTCCCTAAAATAATATCGACTAGGCAGGTCCACCCTATGGAACAGACCTGCCGAACTATAGACAAAAGGTCTCGCAGCATACCAGACCGACACGCCCACCTTACTACACAATATACTTTTACCTACTCACGTTCCTTAGTGGGGATGCCCACTGAGCCACATTCTACATGGACGACCACCTCTCAGGTGAACAGACTTTGGGTTCACAGCAATCTGCCTCTTGGATGACGCAACAACAATTACACAGATCACACAACGTACCGAAATGACCCGAGTCCACATTTTGGGCATAAACGTAAATACACAGACCAGGTGAACTTGAATACAGTATGCATTAAAGTTCAAGCCGAACACACTTTTTATTTGCCTTCTTGTTACACAGTTTGTAGATGAAGGCTGTCACACACGCATGCACGCCCACACGAGGGAGGGACAAACATCCTCCATGTGCTCCAGGAAGAAACCTGGCTCTGGAGTGCCACGGCGCAATTTGGCAGTCAGCTGTAAATTGAGGACACTGCAGAGACGGAGCCCTAGAAATTAAACCACCAATAAAAAAAATAGCACCGTCTTTCTGCATTCGTGCAGCTCAAGGGCAGATGTGTACGTGGGTTTCTATGCGAGCAATGACTGCGTAGTGGGCTGTATGTAGGTTATATGTCTCAGTGCATGATGCGTGTGTCGATGGGGAAGACTCCAACCAAGAGTAAGAAAGCCTTGCAGCTCCCTCTTGATAAGAACCAAATGCAATTTCAAATAGCACGTATACAAACATATCACACAGGGGGGAGGGCCCGTGGGAGTTGGACCAGGAGCATGCTCTCATAAACTAGCAGGTTCCATCAACCACTTCCTGTGGCTCTACTACATGTCAAATCTAATTTGGGCTCATCTTTCACATTGTTTGGTCTAATAAAAACAGCAACACATATACCTAACCATCATTTCCTTTGAGAAACAACAGCTAAATTCTAAGTTTTTCAAATCGAAACTATCAGCCGTGATATCGGTTACCAAAGTGAGCTAAACAAACAAGGTTAGAAACAATGAACGCGACCTCCAGCTGAGCTTAACAAAACAGACTTTGGGTATTTGAAATGGGTCAGTACATATACTCCTTTGTCTTGCGTAAAGTGAATCAACTCCATTGCAAAAGAAAACAGTGATGTTAAGTCACAGAACATGGGAGTTTTAAATCTTTGGCTGTATTCATTGATTGATTAGTTTGTTTTGGTCATAGACTAAACGGATTCAAACCACACAGTTGTGGGTGGCTAACCCTCCAATCACGTTTTGCTTCTTCACGCTCCATAGGGCAGGAAAAATGTGTAAGCTGAGGAGACTTAATAAATATCCCATAAGACATTGACCGACCTAAAGTTTAGTGGTACTTTATCAGGTCATCCATGTAGTTCCTCTCTGAAAAAGAAAAGTTTACTTTTTCTTCTTTCCCCTCACCTCCCTTTCAGGACACAAAAGTAAAGTAAACAGAACAAATCAATAAGTACCTACTAGGTGACTCCGGGCATGCACAATTCCCAAGACTAGAATAGTGTTCTACACAGATTAAATTACATGACTATATTCCGTAATTTTTGATGGAAGAAATATCTAATGAGCAGCCATTCACGTCAGGCTAAACCACTGGCAGATTGGGTCTCTAAAGATACCTGGATGACTTTTTCAATTCTGGTTCATTTTAAACCAAAAGTCTGGAAATATATTAAAACACATCCACACAGCCACAGCAGGTTATTTGTGAAATACTATTCTTGTGTAAGCAGTACAAGCCTACAGATACAGTGCCAACATCTGGCTGGGGCTAATAATGCAAATTAACTCATTAAAAGCAAACTAGTTAATCATAACCAAACATGATGCCATTCATTTTTACACAAGCCGAGGGCGTTGCTGCTGGTCAGCACGCACAGACGTGCTATGTGGGAGTAAAGTATGCACTTAAGAAACCTTCCAAACCACTTCAGACTAATGCGCCCCTAATAAAAAATAAAAAAACATCCTGCCGCCCTGCAACGAGACATTAATGTCAAAAAAAGATTAGATGAGCAAAATGATGGGAGTCAAAATGCCAACGTACTTCCGTCATGTCATAACTTGTTACAACTTCTCGGCTCAAAAATGTCATGTGTGGCTTGTATTCGATGAAACTGTCCGTTTCTATGAACTTTATATTTCAATCCGAGCAATGAGTGAACGTTTTATTGTCCTGGTACAAATAACGCAGCAATACATTGAGAGAGCGAGAGAAACAAAACACGTGCACTAGTTCCCGTTTCTAATAAAAACGCACAAAAGGAGAAGCAGCTTGCCGCTAACTATGGAGTTGACACCTTGAGTGATTTTGAGTGTAATGTTCATTGGTGAATGTGAGTCAAAGGGAGGTGTCTGGACAGATTCCTCACCTCCAATGGCCTTTGGACAACATGAATCAGCTTTGAGAATAAATCAGTCTAAATATAGACGAGGCAATGGAGGTTTACGAGTTTGGGATCAACATAGAAGATGTAACATTAAAAATAAAATCCAAAACCCATCCACGACACTAGCACCTCATATCGCAAAGACTGTTGGGAGTACAACATGCATACTGTACTCTTCTGACCTTTAAATCGGTTTCTGAACTATTTCCTGTAAGTGAGAGGCACCAGAACAATCGAGGCTCACATTACAAACAGACACTCCGTAGCCAAATAACACAGCAGCTAATTTGTTAACTAAATTTTAAAAAAAAGAAAATGCACCATGTAACATTTCAAAAGGATGTGAACCAAAGAGTGCCACCACTCAAACGGTACCGATAAACAGATTTCAAAGTTGATATCACACGTTTCATCATTTGCTGTAATTGATTGTTAGCATAACATTGGAGGGTAAAGGTGATTTCTTGAAAAGCCTTCAACCACACGCCAATGTAAAGAAAATGACCTTGCACCTGTCCCATCTCCTCCACTCACGGACTGCATCGTTCTCAAGAGCCAGTAGCAATGTTTCTGCTTCATACGTTTTTATTAGATGATGAGCTGTCAGATCAAGTCGGTTTCTCACATCATTTATATAGTCTGAAATACTATATTCACTGACATTGTGGCGGGTTTACTACTCCGGAACCAGTTACAATGCTTCCTAGCAGTTAAATATGAATACATCTTTTGGAAGGATATAGGCAGACTTGTTCTTTTCACCTGCAGGTAGGAACAGGCCCTCTGAGATTCCAACGAGCAATATGCAGACAACTGGATACACGACTGGATAAATGAAGCACACAGACACTCCAGCAGAGAGGAGTGTTTCACTATAGCTTCAACCACACTACACCAATCTCGCAATTTACACACTTCCTGAGTGCTCGGAATAGCTCTAAAATCAAACAGCTACACATACAAATCATTTGACCTTCTCAGACATTCCCCTTTAAGGCAAATGTGACCAGTTTTACGAGTACTAATTATATGCAAGGCACTGGTAAATGTTTTACTGGCTGAAATTCAACAGCACGAAAAAGCTAACCTGAAAGATATGATCCTAAGCCGAATAAGTAGCTCTGACTATCGACAATTACTTTATTACAGTGAGCCACGCAAGGCCAATCCTTCACGAACAAGAGCCTCAACCAACATTCACTTCCTGTCTTTGCATGTGCTCAGCCGCCCGCCCGCTCCTCGGCTGGGCCCAGCCCCTACTATACTGGAATTTGGCTGCAGACAGACGAGCCTCTGTGGCTGAGCCCCTCCACACCACAAAAGGGAGTTCGTAGATGAAGGCTGCCAGGTAAAAAAAAAAAAAAAAGGTCAGAAGTGGTCAAAGCCTGCCGTTCCCATGGCTTCACCTCAGCGAGCCTGGCAAACTGAAAAATCCCTGGCCGGTGTGGGCTCTTTGCCGCTTCGCACAGAGAGGGGAAAGGGGAGGTTGTTTTGGCGCGTCTGAAGGTACGAGCGCTGATGCGGAATGACTGCGAAGACAGACTGCGAAGACAGACTGCTCTCCACTGCTTGGTTCAGAGCAGGGAGACGCCACGGCAGGCCTCTGACAGAGCACGTTTTATGGGAGTGTCCGTCTGCTGGAATGAACTCTGCTTGGAGCCAGATACCCAAGCACACGGACGCTGTAGTTGTGGCAATACCCGCCTCGTGCTAACGTGACTCGTGTTTGTTCAAGGGTCGGGGGTCGGGGGGGGGGTTCTGAGAGAAATCAATTCCAGTCCAAAGCACTCTGGGAAAACATTAGTAATGGTGCAACATCCATGCAGCGAGCCATAATGCATATAATCAAGAGCTGATGTTACTTTAGATAATGTGCTAGTGTTACATCCATCCTGTAGAGAAGTTCCAGTAAAAAACGAGTGTAGCAGCATTTAATAATGAAACTACAATCACCTTTCTTCTCTATAGCTCATTAGGTGAGGGGGGGGGGCGATGTTTTCTCAAATATTAGCTCACCTGTGAATAAGTGACACCAGTCCTTATGGGTACAATTGATGAGATTAGCACTTCAACTGAGATTAAGCTACTGCTTTTGACTGAAAACTAATCTAGGCTGTTGCACCAATGATTCCGGACATGGATTAACCGGTGAATCTGACACGGATATGCCTCCATCAGTCCACGCTGCCCACAAACAAACAAAAAAAGCGTGGTCGTTATCCGACTGTATTATTTTGTACGAAAAATCCCGTCGTTGTTTAATATTTTCAAAAGGCGAGCCGCTCCATCGACTACGGAATCAAAGAGTTTCTAAAGCAGCTTCGAGGCGTTAACTGCCGTTATTCATCAGGTTTGCTTCAAAGCAGGCCCGAACCAGGCTGCCGGAAGCACTGCGAGGCGCTGCTTTTTAGGGCTGCATCGATTTCGTAGCCCTGGGTCGTGGTCTGGTGAATATACATATATATATTTTCATAAAAATGGTATATAAATTCTGTCAAACGTAGGCAGTTATTCACACGACAATGTGTAGATCGGTTTCGGTTCCGCGCCCCTGTGGCGTCGCCCTCCAGACGTTGAGCTAGCCGTTAGCTTCCCTTGCTAGCGAAATACCTGTCGTGTCCGGGTGTTAAATTCAGTTCCCCCGAAACACGTGAAATGTGTCATTTTAGGTAAGCACGAATGCGTGTAGAGGAAAAAAAGGCAGTGTATTGGGGGTGTTTTGTGGAAGAAGCGTAGAAAGTAAATCGACGTTCTCGTCTTACCTTGTCCAGACAATTCACTTTTTCCGTGGGGTAAACGACTTGTTCACATCTGCTACAAATCGGATTCATGTTGGAGGAATGCTCTTCTAGCTAGTTAGCACGGAAACCACCGATGATACTGTTTTTTGATTTTTTTTCCTTTGCGCCGTCGAGTCCTCACTTCGTAAACTAGATATGGTGACCGGCGGCAGCTCAAGACTAATCTAGTTGTGTTTAGCAAAGCCAGGAGAGTGTTGTTGTCTTTGTAGCCACACAGCTGGCTGTCAGTCCACTAACCAGACACGTAAAGCGCGCTCCCGCTTCCCCCGGTTTGCTCCCTCCCTCTTCTGCGCGCGTCCGTGAACAACGGGAAGGGGCAATGTGTGAGGTTAATTTTTCTTTTTTGCTTAGGAGAAGGACTTTTTTTTTACTTCTAAGAAAGATTTTTTAACTAGACGAAAGTGATGTGTTTCGCAGCATAATCCCACTTTTGTGTGATTTTAAAGATATGGTTGACCTGTGTGTGCATGTCCAACATGTCTGTCCTCGTCCCATCCCTGCTTGCATAGCAAACGTGTGCGATCACATTTATCGTTGCAGGTCTTTGGGGGGCTTTACGAATCCAGTGATCTCAATTCACAATGTTTACACATCTGCCACGTTCATTGTATGTCGGACTTGGTGTCCATGCGATACATTTGGTCAGTATGACACCTGCTGACGAAAGAGCTGTACTGTCTGCATAGTGCACACCCAAACATTTACATTCCGTATTGTTCGATATTCACTCATTTCATGTTTGGCATGTGCTGCTGAGTCTTACATAAAACCAACAAAGCCTTTAGGCTCGACTACATCAGGAACTGTGCAGGACGTTCTTGGTGCAGTTGGTGCAGAAAAACAAAAGGTTTGGAACAACAAAGAATCAACTCAGGAATGAAGCTGAAGGACAAAACAGTATAGTTTATGTGTTTATCTAAGGTTGCCAACCGTGTGGCATGCATTACACAGTTTATTGCAGTCAATTTGGTTAAAAATTAGGGATGAGATATACTGTACATTTCCAATGAACTCCATTCAATATCATACAACAATCAGTCCTCATTGACGCAAACTGTTGCATAGTCGTGCAATGGAGACATCGTCCAAATAGCTTTTTGGACTACAATGTTTTTAGAGCTCTCATCAATACAAATATTCCTCAAGGTTTACATTTGTTATTTCATGGACATGGACCAGCTTCATCAATGCAGTCTTTTTCATGACCTTCTCCTTCCACTTCTGTGTACCCTGGGTGTTGCTTCTGAAACTTCAACGATGGCCAGTAATCCTTGCGTCGCTAAGAAAAAAATGATCAAGCACAAACAGAAGAATTGTATGACCATATGTAATTAAAGCATGGCTGGCTCTTGTCAGGGCAGGCGTCGGCCACATTCAATGCTCACCTGGATGAAGTGCAGTGGGGTTGCAGCAGTAGGATGGTAGTTGATGTACAGAGCTACAAGTACCAAAGCCAAAAGTAACACCAGCACAGCTGCTATACCGGCTATCACTCCGGTTTTGGCCCACCGGTCACTCTTGGTTGAAGAATCGGTCCTCACGTCTGTATCGAAGATGAAAACCCCAAATGATCTCCTTTCATAAGGCTTAACAATGATGGCCCTCACAAGTATCAACTCACCTTTGCCATTCTTAAATATAATACTTTTGGTCTCATCTAAAAAAAAAGACGGAAAGCAATCATTTTCATGGTTATTCCAGGGCAAATCGGTTTCTATTGAGTAAAAAGAAAATGTGGTGAAATACTGCAAACATTATACTGCATTGTGTATCAGTCTAACAAAAAATAGCAGAGCTTCACCATCATAATGCTTTTGGAGAGGAGTCAGTGAGGAGACGTCCTCCATCTCTGCTGAGGTAGAGGAACCGTTGGAGCCGTCACCCCTTGAGTAATCCTCACAGGTTTCATTTTTACTCTGCCCATACACAGCATAATCAATGCATTAGTGTCAAAATGCTCGATCAATCCGATATATTCATACCTGACGTCCAGTAGTACCTCTTCTGAACAGGCGTAGTCCAACCATTCTTGCCTGTGTCTATCCATGCCATTTGAACACCTAAAACACAGCATGCGTATTCATAAAGGCTAAAACTGCACCGTGTGGCCATTCATGCTCACGTATAGTGTCTCACTCACCTTTGGAGTACGTTGCACCAGCTACAACCAGTGGTTTGTGTGGATGAGAGGCAAAGCTCGCAGCTGGCATGCTGCAGGCAAGCTGAGCACAGAGAGAGAGAGAGAGACAAGCACAGTAACAGAGGATGTATTGTTTGAGTGTTCATGCAGCCTGTCGTATTGAAACTAATCCTTTGAAAATGAGGGATAAGGATCACTTACTAGGTAGTGGAGTGAACTCAATGGCAGAGAAGGAGGTGATGTTCGTCGAGTCGATTTCAACCCGATGGTACTCATAAATTGTCCGCCGTTGGGCATCTGAATCACATTTAGGTTTATCGAGAGACATTTAATTTCCTTGGTCAATAAGTGAATAACAGTAAACATAAGTAGGCCTACAGACTGAAAAAAAAAAAAAAAACAGTGCTACACCGGCTTAAATACCTGATGACATTCTCTGAAGGCTTATGTCTTTACATAAATGGAAAGTCTTCAACATTGCTGCTGACCTGGTGATTGAGGAGACGGTTGCGTGACCATGAAGGCATCAGACAGACCGGCCTTAACCGGATGCTCAGCAGAACCAATTCCATCCAATGACAGAGGCATCTGATGAACAGACAAAAAGAGGAATCTCTCACCTTGTCAACAGAAGGGAACAGAACAAGTCTAGAAGCCCATCGAGAGCTCAGAGGTGTGTCTCACCTCTCGATAGCTGAATGCGATGGTTCCTGTTTTGTGAAGTGAAGCCTGAAACGTGAAGGCCCCTGCTGACTCTTTTCCGGAAAGTCGTACCCGCTCCCACTGGACCACAAACACCTCCCCTAAAAAAAGAAAGAGTGAAAGTCAACAAGGAGTCACACAATTAATCAGCCAATTGTCTTCAGATGTGAGCTTGTATCTCACCATTATCTAGGTATTGCACAGTGGATTCTCTAGAGTAGCTGGGGTCAAAATTAGCCATTAAGGGGGCGATGTACTGTGTTGCGGTCAGCATGCGGTGAGTAATGTCCCCTGTGAAGATAAACCCTGAAAATAGCCAGAAGGAAGACCTGTTATCTTGTAAAAACTCATCCCTGCTGTGAACATATGCTGCAAAAGGTCCCCTCTGCTGTCAAATTTAAAAAGTACCTCCAGTTGCGATTGTGATCTGCCTCAGGTAATGTCCGTAAAAAGGAAAGTCAAATGACAAGGCGACCTTCTGCAAGGAGAACACGGAGAAACAGAAACGGAGAGAAAGAATTAGACGTTGAGGATATATTTTGTTCTTAAAGAAGGGGGGTGAGTATAATAAAGGCATAATCTCTACTAGTCTGGGAAAAACCAAAAGTCCTAAAGGCTCTACATTGAGCTTTACCCAATGTATATAGTTAGATCAATGTGATCATCGTCAGCATACTGATGTAAGTATAATGTAACGGCCCGGTAAAAAATGTTGATTACCAGGCAGGAACTTTTCAAAACAGATATTAATATGAATCAGTAAACTGATTTAATATGAAAATGATTTAAACCAAATAAAAACATTCTAAAAGCCAGTATAATCCCAAGTATAATGGTGGCCTGATAAAGTACAAATGACTTTTTTATTTTAATTTTTACGAATGCCCTTTAAAGGAAGTTAGGCCTTGCATGCATCGTGTGTGTGTGTGAGACTCACCACAGCCTGCTTGTATGAGTTTGACAGAATGCCATGGACTCTCACTTGGCCATGCCGGACGTCACTCATGTCCACCCATAGTTCCTCTGTGCGCTGGTCTTCTGGACCAAAGGTACGCCATGTGTAATACTTCCCAGAATCCTCCTTGCAGACACAAACAACACAGAGGATCAGAGGGTGTGAGGACGTTGTAGGGAGTGTGTCCCTGAGGCATCGAGAGTCCACTACGTTAAATCATGCGCTGTGACAAATGGAAAAAAGTAAACTATGTTTCCTAAAGAAAGCCGTTTTTTAACTCCAACTAAAACAAACAGAACATGTCAAAAGCCACAACAAATGCCACAAATCATTAGTCATACTGCAGCTCTCACCACTACGCGTGTCATGTTGTCTGGCAAGGTGTCGATGGTTAGTCCTCCACCCAGGGCCGCGCTGTTTAATTTAGAGTGGCCTGAAGATGACCGCTGCACTCTGTGCGGATGACTGTCGGCTCCACTTGACTCTGCATGCTGCCGTGAGGTCACACTGTACCAATTATCTATCCAAAACAAGGAATGTTATAGTTAGTGCGTTATTGTGGATGTCAGGATACAGGCACTCGCAACTTTCTCCTATGCCAGCTGATTTATTTCTGATTCAAAACCTGTAGATTTAAAAGAAGAGGATGAAAAAGCACACCCAAGCTTCTGGCAGCAGTATCACACACTGTTGGGAAACATTTCAGATGACAGTTTTAATCAGAGGGTTAACAAGAGTGTTTACAGTTGAGCTGAGTGACCAGCCACTCAGGGAAATGAGAAACGATCATTTGCTTTTGACACCGTAAGTCTCAGCCTTTTCAGTTAAAGACGTTGTTGAATGACAACAGAAACAATACACATAACCTTTTGTGCCGGAGGAGCTGTGAAATCCTACAAACAGTGTAAACCATATTTGGTAAGCAGACTGAGGTGGGCTGTTTTTTAGACTTCTTGGTATTTTAATGGATGGCTTCTCTCTTTTTTTCAAAGCCACACATTGAAAGCCACATAGTTAATGTTAGAAGTTAATTTTAGCATCACTTTGATATTTTTTTACTGAATGTGGAAAATGCATGTCTGCTGAAGAACCGAGACGAGGATGTGGAAGTTGACATCTTGGTCGTCGCATAACCTCAGTCATTGACACAGCGGTACATTTGGTGCTAAAATGATATACAAAGCAAAGACAATGCAGGCATAGGGATATTCTTTTACTCTTTTTTTGTATCTGCAAAGATGTAACCTCACTAGTAAAAGCTTATTGATGAATGAATCTATTAAAGTTTTAGATTTCATTTAATAATACATCTATTAAATGTTTTTAATAGGTAATGTCCCAATGATATTTTAGACAGTTAAGATGCACTTTTGAAAATACAAACTTGCAGTGTTGTCTCATGTAAAACATAATGATCAAATGATGCATTTCTAATAAATTTTTTTATTATTTTTTGTTTGGCTTTCACAAAACAATTCTTCTCATCTTGTGTTTTTAAAACTCTTTTGTTTGAGTAAGGATACTTACGTCTATACTTATGTTTTTTTGCAAGCAGATTGGTAAACGTTTTAATTGCCCTCATGAAAATTAGACTTCAAGATGAGATGAATCTTACATGGCACAAAATATTTATTGTTCAATTTAAATGTTTTTTTTTTATTCAGGTGACCTGAATTTTGGAAAGGATACAACCACTATTAAAGAACATTAAGACATCTTAATCATCCATATTTCTTTCAAAACAAATATACACTGTACCAAGATAAATCATCACCTATTATGTGATTTATATTTTGTCTTAATATTCTGTATTGGCCAAGTAACTAATCAAATTTAGTACAGTATATAAATAACATAACGTAACATTTCATGAATGCATTTATAGGGGTGATATTGTTCAATATAACAACGTTCAGATCATGTAGATACACGCGGTATCTTAAGGTACAGGATGTGACGTCACCGGTGTCCTATATAAAGCCGGAGACGACGGTTGCTCCGGCTACGGAGTGTCTCTTCTAACCCTAAATCAGGACGCCCTCCTGTACTCAACGTTCGCTGTTTTTTTCGTTTCTGGCTTTTCAGTGATCTACAGGAGGGGTTGATGCGACGCCGGGAACGTTTACGAACAACAACAAAAAAAGCCAAGATAACCACTCCGTCGTGTTCAGTGTCCCTTCTGAAACACCGCGTATCTGATGCCGTGGTCGGCTCGTGCTGCCGCGAAGAGTTCGTCTCTGTTGCTCCGGTGTTCTCATGTCGGGACTTCTGATAACTGAGCAGAGTAAAACTGAGCAAAGGCGATTCTACCAGATCCTTCCAGTGATCCGGTCAGAAAGCCCCAGCTCAAACACCCGTGTAACCCTCCATTCACATTGTCGAGGCTTTGCTAATGCACGTGCTGGGAAGTGTGTGCTAACGTTAGCTCCATGCTAACGGCTCGCTAGCATGGGCAGTGCGGCCCCGCCCCCCTCCTGAGATGCTTTCTATCTCCAGACCTTGGAGTTGTGCAATTGAGGTTGCCAGTGCATTGATTAATGATGTGGGTCTTGAAACCCACCAGGTATTTTTTAATCCGTTTTTATTCTGCCTGAAATATCCAATTGTGTGCGCACAGTTCTGTTAAATGCACAATATGTTAACACAATGGCACGAGGGTATGGGCATTTTAAGTGTCAAGCACATTTAGTAAAATGTTTGCTATAAAGCTGGATCATGAGTTTTTGCCAAGACGTTGAAATAACTCGTGGTGTTCAGGGCGTAACTTGGTTCTCAACATTGTGAAAAGCATGGCAGTAAGATGCCAATAAATTCCCACCAAGTCCATGTTATAATTCATGGTTTCTGTGTCTGTTTTTCTATACACACACACACACACACACTCTGTTTTCAAGAAAATGAACATTCTAGAGCTCAATCCTTCCTTTCTTTGTTGAACCAGAAGTCTGCTCCGCCCTCACCAATCATTGAGCTGCTAAACAACGCCTTGCTGGTAAAATGTCAGCTCAGCATGCTTCCTGTTTCAAACCCCCAGAATTCTGATCTTGTGGTACAACGACTGTTGATGCCTTCTTTAAACAACTCTGAATTCACACAATCATGACATTCCTCCGAAGCTGTCAAAAACAATGCATCATTCAAAAAGTTGACTTTTACCCGCAACCCAAAATGTTTTGACCTCACAGGGAACTTTTTTTGTTTTTGTTCACGAGTGTTTCTCTCCCCTCTTTCGTTCAATTACGTGGTGTGTCAATGCATCTGCGACAGCTCGTATATTAAACCTGGATGTGTGATTGTTGAGCGCTGGAGACGCCCTGTTACGGCCTCTATGAGGTACGGTGCTGATATGGCGTGTGCGCAGTCGTCGAAGGGGGAGCTGCAGACAAACAGTCTGATCTTATAAATGCTGGGAGGGGTGCACACTGAGACTTCTAATATAATTTTGGGTCATAATGCGAAATGGGAGTCATACCGTTTCTCTGTCCAGGAGAAACTGAGAAATAGTCTCCACACTCATTTATTTCCAACTCTGAGTTTTGCTTATATACCGCTCAATATCTCATTGTAATTCATGCTAAATTGTACATTAAGTGTAACAAATTTATACTAAATACTGGCTTCATCCTCATATTTGACCGGAGTTAAAACTATTTGATTGATTTTCACGTTAGAAATACTTGTGAGCATAAACAAAACTAGTTATTTTTGTGAGAATGGGACATTATTAATATTTTGACTAAAATAGGCTTTGACACAATAAACCTGGCATTATGATAACACATATGTATAAATAGATATAAATATCTATTCATAAATATATATAAATAAATTATTTTTTTCCCACATTCATCTATTCCTATAAAAAAAAGCACATAGTGTTGCAACATGATAACTGGTGAATCAATACAGAGTTGGACCCGGATTCATTTTGCACATCTGCTCTTCTCTTAGGAGCAAAGCAGCGGCCAAACCATGCCTCACTCATGCCATTATTGAGATGGAGTTGAGAGTCAGAAGGTGTGAAATCCATTACTGGTTAAAGTTGCCTCCGGTCAAGAACTTAACGAGGTGTCTACAATTTGGTTTGTGTCGGGGTTTTAATAAACTACAACGAAGGAGAGCCGCACTGAAGCAAGTATGAAGACTCCGGGAAGGTAAGGCACAATCTGCTTTTTGTCAAATGTAGGCATTGAAAGAGCAGATGTTCTAGACGGAAAGCTGACCTCTGCTACCAAACCACAGCGCTTAGAGGCCTTTTTCTGTGAGCGGTCACCTCAGAGCGGTCTGAGAGGACACACCCTTCCTGAACAGTGGCTGGATGAGTTGGCACAGGCTCCTCAACTTCACCCACAATAAACATGCATTCACTTCAAGGCCTGTGGTTGAATTGCAGATATGCAATTCTTTAGTCCCATTCCGGTGGATACATTTCACCCACATAAAAAGATCCACGTTGGTCTTGGAGTTTTGCAGAGTGCTTTGTATTTGAAGAAAGAAACGTGCATATTTAACTGGACCTCGCTACCATTATCGCATAGTGAAACTGATAATCTCTTTTAAGGTATTAAGCATAGTAAATGAGTTGCTGAACATATTTCTTAGCACTCAGTGTGGTATTAAAGCTTGAGAGAAGCCTCCTCGCTAATTTAATCCGTGACATCCCTGAGAGGCTGAACACAAATCCCATTTCACAATAAAATTACAAGGACATTCCAGTTGTGGTCAAGTTTTGCGAAGAAAACAAGAATGTGCTGATTGCTTCATTCTTTATTCTGTAATGTTGAAACCTAATCTCGTTATGGACATGCCAAAATCCTTATCTTTATCTTTAGTCCGCTAATACAAGTAAAAGAACAGGACACAAACACTGTTCCAAGGAACAACATGATCCAAAGAGCGAGTTTCTGAGCTGTGGCCAGCTAACTAATATTGTTCTTGCCACTTTACTTTTCCTAAAACAAAACAGACTATTTGTTAAGCAAAGACAGGAGGCCAAAAACTGAGGTCACTGACGTTGACTCAGTTCATTTTCTGCTTGGGGATCTGTGTTTTTACAGTCTGGTTGTGATGCTGTAGATGTCTCCCTCCAGGCAAAAATCTGTCTTTTCTTTAACTGAGCAGTATTCCATGTTGAGGGAAAAGGCAGATAAGAGCTAATTAGGCAAAGGAATGCGGGATACGTTACTTTAATACTGACAGCTGACCCTTTATTTTGCAAGCATGAAAATGACCATCTCCTGCACAAAACACACTGAAATACATTTCTCTCTGCAGAAGAACACGTGGAAGTACAGGATGATCCAATTACATTTTGGGGACAATGCGGGGGGAAGATTTGTAGAGAGTGACCAGTCGCATTCCTAGAAATTTGTTAGAAAAATAAGATGAATGTCCCAAACAAACACACCCTTCAATGTGCCTCGCATCAAACCATTCCTGATAAATGTGTGTGTGATAGATAATGTGCATGTGCATTAACCAACGGCTGACTCTCAGCAGGGTTTAGCTGGCATGCATGCAGCAAAAACAGGCTGATTTTAAACCCCGAAGCTGGCTGTTTGTGGGTTGTTGTTTAGACTCAGTTGCATGCTTGTGGAATAAAGGGTATTTTTATTGTACACTTTATCCTAAACTAGGTAATTCACTTTTGTGTGTATAATAAAAAAGCAAACGGCATGCCGATGGCCTGCTGTAAAAGAGGGCGAGTTAAAATAGCAACAGCACAAACGTCATTATTAGCAAAATAAATACATTTGCAAATCAACAGTTCTTGTACTAAAACTAAGTGAAAGATATTTAGAAACACCTTTGCATGCATCATTTAACTGTAAAGCTACAGGGAGAACTTCAGATGTAACTTTAAAGATCAGACAGGAGGTAAAAAATAAAGTTAAAGCAGTAATGTTAATAAACACACAGCTCACCTGTTTGATGTTGAACCCAAACTCTTGCAAGCTCTGTTTTGAAGACACAGAGGCAAAGTATCACCAAACTCAAACACATGATTGCAAGAAGAAGACCCAAAACATGAATAGAAAACTTTTTTCTCAGTTCTCCTCTTCCTCTCTTTGCAAAAGCAAGTTTTCTCTGAATGTCTCATCCTCCCTGTGAATCTCTCTCTCTCTCTCTCTCTCTCTCTCTCTCTCTCTCTCTCCCCCTTTCTCTCTTGCGCACACACACCACGCCTGTTTCAAACCAAAACCTCTCTCTCCTCTTCAATGCTGTGCATCTGTTGTCATGGTGATTACAACGACACAATAGTCAGCTGAGGAGTACGCTGTGGAGCAGAAAGGGGAGATGTTATCATCTTTTTTGGGGATTTCAGGATTCAGTTCTACTCTTGTTGTGTCTCAAACACCACACTGTCAGCCGGAGTTTGGCTGTCAGTGTCAGTGAACTGACATCTGGGATTAGACTTCATGATGCTAACAATAACAGGGATTAAATCTGTGCAAGTAAAGACATAACTCATTCCAAGTCGAGTCTGTTTATGACTCCTCAAAACATTGCGTCTCTTCTCTAACAACAACATGTAGCCTGCGATGAAAAGAAAGTTTAATTTCCGGCAGTTAGTTTGAAAGCTTTGTTCCTTATGGCGTGTAAAACTGACAAAAGACCGAGCTTTACAAGCATTGTGGCTGACTCCACCATCTCTCTTAGCCACAGCTTTCATTATTTCTATCTGCTATTTGTCTATTGTAGTGGTTCCCAGACTTTTTCTGTCAAGGCCCCTTTGTAAAAACCCCCAAACTTCCCTGCTGAACAAAGAACACAAATAGGGTTGTTCATTCTTTGTTTTGTAAATTAATTGCATCATAAACTCTGTAAAAGAAAATGTGTTTTGATTTATATTCATGTGAAACAATGGTCTATTGGACTCCATAAGAAGGTAAGAATGTGAAACACAACATGCCCAGCAGCAGGCGTCACTTTATTTTGGAGGTCATGCTGATGTAAACAAACACATACGCTTAAAGCCCAAATCTGGAAAAAAGGAAGAAATAATAACACTTCAATTATTTAAGCTATGTACACATTCTTTCATTTGATTGATCACATATAAAAACAAATATTTGAGATGATTTGTCCTTGGCCCGAAATGGGTCTCAGAAATATGGCCATAGGTTTTTATTTTACGATTGCACTAAATTAGCCACACTGTCAAGCTGAAAAAACACCCCTCCTTATGTGCGTCATCCTGTGTCACTTGGTCAATAAGTCCAATTCTTATTCCCCATATCATCAGTCTAATCTTGAAGTTAGTGGAGCGAAAGGTGAAATATTTACATGTATGGTGGCGCATACCGTAGTTCGCTGGGAGCCGCAGGGTTGGTGGTTCGAATCCCTGCTGCCCCATGTGCCATGTCCAAGTGTCCCTGAGCTAGACACCTAATCGCTACCCAGGCAAAATGTAACACATGGGTAATAATGCAATGTGAGTCGCTTTGGATAAAAGCGTCAGCTAAATAACATGTAATGTAAGAGGCAGTAGAGTAACTAGCATTGGAAACTTGTATGACGTTACTTGGTTTAGAGCCAAGCTATAACTCCACACTACATCAACATTTTACTGAGAAAGTCTGGTTATAGGCTAACCAAAGTTAATATTACTCCGTTACATTTCGCTTTCTCTTAACCCTGAAAAAATAAATACTAAACCTTGTTTATTCTACAACATTTTGTTTACTAAACCCTCAACCACAGCAAAGATAATTCAAGTCATAACACGAATTGTACACTTGTCAACAATCTGTTAATATTAACCAATGACGACACCCTACCAATGATTGCTATAGATTTGTGAAGGCTTGGTATTTTGAATATTTTTGTGTTAAATAAAAGAAGACTCATTTTCCTTTTTTTAACGGCTCGGTCTGTAGGACAACAGATGTACGCCCCTCTATCTCCACCTAGTGGACACAAAAACGTTGTGCCTCTGAAAATACAAAACAACATTAAAATCCATATTCGATAAAATGTAGTAGTAGTGGCAATAAAAAAAAAAGACCTTTAATCCCACAGCCCGTTATTTAGAATTAATCAATTATATGCCGCCTGGTTTCTGCGTGGGGGTATAGCTCAGTGGTAGAGCATTTGACTGCAGATCAAGAGGTCCCCGGTTCAAATCCGGATGCCCCCTGTTTTTTTTCTATCTGTTTCATTGAAATCCACCTGCCAGAGACGGAAATAGACCGTTTTAGAGACATGGATTGAGGTCAATTCCTGCCATAACATGACCTTTTTAGCTATATTTAGGTCTTATCCATTATGACAGGCAGATAAATAAATTTGCAATAGCATAAACTTTACAATATACTTCATATTCACTGTTAATTAATGTGTACAAAACTAATTTATTTTGTCATTGTTGAGTCTGTGTGTACTAAAGGTTAACAACACATTTACACCATTGACAACACACCAACTTCATATTTGGAACAATACTTTATTTGTTATGAAATTACACTACATAATACATACATACTTTCAAAATATGAATCAGTCCATAGCAGCTAGCTCCTTTCACTAATCAGGACATTTCTGTAATATACAGTAAATTGTTTGAGCTTTGTTTTCTTAAAATAAATTACTAAACAATGTAGGTCTGACAAAAACATTGTGCATAACATATATACTTATAACAGGTGCAGTTTTGTTGCTCAACATTGCATAGATCTCAATTATTGCGTAACAGTCTTCAACAATAGAGGCTTAAGCTTGTAAAGCATCTAAACTCAGTTTGTCACTGGAAAGTAAGGTTATCAGTTTGGTTTGTGCAGAGATGGTTTAGGTAAATTAAGAAGGAGAATCACTCGTACCAAGAATCACCAATCGAAGGACAAAATGAAATCATGATTGTCACCACGGCAGCATACACACACTGCACTTCAAGCGCTGTCAATGATCCAATGCAGGTTCTTCGCATTGAATTAATGATTAATACTTTTGTGCAACTTTGCGGTTCAGTGAATTTGAGATGCTGGGATGATCCTCAAATGAAAAGAAACGATGCCATGGACCCCATAGAGTGAGCCCATTGGCCATGTAGCATAACCACAAAGTGAGGAGGAAGCTCTCCAGTCTGATTCAAATACGACCCGAGCGGGTTTCAGCCCCGTGTCTCCGAGGCCTCGCACGGGCCGGGTGAGACAACCTACAGGTGCGGCGAGGCCGGATCCGTCACACGGCGCCACGCTCACAGGACTTTACCTCATCACACTGTAAACAATACTGAGTCTGTGGCCTCGGGCGGCAGGGAGGAAGTTCGGAGCACTGCGTCCCAGCGCGTTCTACTTCGCGACGACCCGAGACTTCATCCAGTCCAGACTGGCAGGTAGACTGGGGTGGGGGGAGAGGGGGACAAATTGGAGGCGTGAGTCTGTGTCGTTCAATAGGCTTTGGGTTAAGTCTCACACACACACACAGAGGACGGGCAGGGCATAAGGACTCACCCCTCCCCCGTCAGGGCGCAGCAGGCTTGAACGTGCCAGGAGTGCGACGAGATGGAGTCCAGCGTGAGGCACTGGGAGATCTCCGTCGGCGTCATGGAGCCCTTCACGTCCTGCTTGTTGGCCAGAACAAGAACGGCTGCGTTCTGCAGGTCCTTTCGAAACGGGGAGAGGACGGGTTACTTCACGTCGCCGATGTTGCTTTACGCCACTGTTGATAGTCAAAGAGCGGAAGTGTTGCGCGGAAACTCCGCTTCAGCTTTGGAGAAGAGAGAGCAGCAGCCTCAGCGGGGTATTTGGGCACATGTCAACACGCTGACTCACACGGGCCGACCCGCAACTTCCGCCTTGGTTTTTTTTCGTGGGTTCGTTACGTAGAAGGATTGATGAGTCACTCTGATAGCAGGAGTGTATCTCAGACGTCACACTAATTTGATGACATGCATGGGCAGATTCAGTGAATAGCGAAAGGATTTTATTTAAATTCATGAAAGCTGATCCTGCTGCAACAAGTTCTGTACTGAATTACATCACCTTTAGGTACTTAACTTGAATGTGTGAACTTTTGACCGATTGCTACGCAAATTCAGAGGGAAACATAGAACTTGGTATTACACTACATTCTATTTAACCACTTAAGTAACTTTTGGTATTTATAGTAATAATAATAATAATACAAAATGTAATCAACAAATAAATAATGATGTAAGATTATCGGTTAAGATTTGATTCAACTTTTTCATTTACATCTTTTAATCGGTGAAAACAGTAATTAAAATGATCCCCACCTTTATCAGCAACAACATTAAAGTGCTGAACACATTAACGCATCAATAATTATAATCCAGTAACTTTATTCTGCTATTCTGCACAATGACTTCCTGTTTTGATTGAGTTACTTTTGCTTTGCTTTTTTCTTCTAAATTCTAAGTAGACTACTTTAACTCACGACAGATGATCTTCTAAACCATTGCACTGCTACATAATAAAAGATCTGAGAACGACGTGGTCTTTGCTGCAAAGATGCAAAGTGTGTAAAGAGCAAGTTGTGCTAAAAACGTGGCGAAAATCCGGATGATAACTCTGGAATAAGCACAGCAGGATTTGTACCTCGTGTGCCAGCATTCGGTGGAGCTCCTCTTTGGTGACGGTGAGACGTTCCCGGTCGGTGCTGTCCACAACCAGGATGACGATCTGAGAGAGGCACACAACTGGATCAGTAAGGAGCAACACAATCAACGGTTTGCTCATTTCGTCAAGTTATTGGTTGTAATTTCAGCAGGGAGCTCCAAAATATCTGCTGCGAAGATGTATGCTATAAACAATGATCCATGGTGAAAGGTAGCTTCGTCATTACAGGGAAATAAGGCTGAATTGTAAGGAACCAATTTGGGCTAATGGACATTGGCCGAGCACGCGGAAGATGAAGGAACGCTTTCGCTTTCTGACTTCCCGCTTCAACGTTTCTTTAATACATTTCAAATGGTTCCTTCTGAGTTCATTTTTAACTAATGAAATAAACAAAGAAAAGCGTGTTGAGGTGGAGACAGGGGATCCGTACCTCGGTGTTGCAGTAGTACGAGTACCAGCTGGCTCGCAGGGTCTCCTGTCCCCCGATGTCCCAAACCAAGAAGTGGGTTTTGCGTACAGTGATCTCCTCCACGTTGCTGCCGATGGTTGGCGATGTTTGGACGGCTTCCTTTGTCAGACTGTGTGTGTGTGTGTGTGTGTGTGTGTGAGAGAGAGAAGGGACCAGAAAGAACATTGTGAATACAGATGTGAAGCAAAGTGCTTCAGTTATACGTTTTTTGCCCAATCACTTACAACTGATAGAGGATGGTGGTCTTTCCAGCGTTGTCCAAACCCACAATGATGACTTTGTGCTCTGGAGGAAAGGGAAAAATCATTTAGCTAGAAGCGTGCAGCCTGGATTTGTTGTTATTCTCATCTGAACCCACTGAAGTCTTGAATTGCATAACTAGTCCCAGGGCCCCACAAGACAAGAGTTTCACACAGAATAGAAAACAGGCAGCACCGAGTCAAACGGAGCAGAATAACACACCGTGAGGTCATTACATCCGACTCATCTCTTGTTCATAACGTGTCTAAGCGTGTTGGTTTTACTTCATGCCAGTCACAATAAAAAACAAAAGTGAATAAGGGAGTGAGTCTTCACGTTGTCACTATCTATGATAGGCTACACAACACATATCACTTTATATTCAATTTTATTCACGACATTTAACTGAGTCATTTAATGTAATGTAGTATTTAACCCATCCTGACACCAGACGCGGTGGGGATCTCCACAGAGAGCAGTTTCAGGGTCTGGTGCCTTGCTCAAGGGAGTCGAGAGGGTGAAAGGCACCTTTTTTTTCCGCCAGATGTTCACACTCAGAACTCGGTTTCGTACGAGGACCTGAACCAGAGCCTGAACATCTGATCAACAACACACGAAACTTCATCTTACCTGTGTCACCGAACACCGCCATCATCTTGGTCAGAAGAAAGCCCATGTCCAACAAGTGTGTGTGTGTGTGTGCGTGTGTGTGTCAAAGTCCAGGAGACACGCTTCAGGATCTGTTAAGCGCTGACTGAAACTCTCGATCAATGCCTTCCTCTGGTATCGCAGTCTACGTCTGCATAGCGTTGATGGGAGGCGCCTTTTGTATTTTTTCAATAGAAGTACAAGGAGCACAGTGACGGTGCGTTCAGGTGTCGTGCGGAAATGTCAGAACATGCACTGCGAGGATCTGAACACGACGTTATTGGACAGCGAAAGCCACGCAATAGAAATTATACTATACTATTTTATAATGGGATTAAATGAGGACCCAGAGGCTTACTTAGTATAACTGATAGCTTACATATTATTTTAATTGAACCCAGTACGCATAGTGGAATGAAAGCTCACATAAAGACTACCATCACTTTTTAATGTATTTATTGCGCCTGTAAATGTTTAGTAAAAAAGTTTCAAAAGTTTTTACAGGTTCCAAACCATTACCGAATCTCCAATTTCTCCACTAAGGATTATAAGGTGTGGCAGAAGCTGCAGGGCAGGACGCCCCAATCATAATGTTCTCTAGATCTAGAACACACGAGGCAGCAGTTCATCTCTATTACTGCCTGCAAATGGTATCAACTTCCTCAAGGGCAAGGACCAATTTTCAGAAGCAAACTAACTCTTAAATGTTTTGTTTCTAATCTATTTAATATTTAAATCATTCTACGAATTGGCCCAGGGGGATCAATAAAGTATTCTGATTCTGATCCAGTAAAATAAGCATCAAACATAGTGTTGAGATTCTATAATTCTAACCATTGTTCTCCTTTTCTTCAAAACAGACAAACAATGTTGCCTGTAAAATATATCTGGAAAAAAAAATCATCATTGTAAGTACTTTCCTTCCCACCAAGGTAGCATAGAACATTCAGGACACAATGCTTGGGTGAGTTTACTTTCTGCCTGTTGGTTTCTTTTATTTTTTTTTTAATTAAAGCGGCCTAACATTTGTTTTGTATTTGGAAGTCCGCTCCCGTTTATGCTCAGAAGTCGGAGTTTTTTCAGGAGCACTTGAAGGCAGCAGCGTTCCTTCCGTCACGCGGACGACGGGAGCGGACGGATGACGCAGCTTGTGACGCGCCGGGCCGCTCCATGTAGGGAAAAAAAGAGGTAACGCGATCGTGTTCCGGTTCTTCCTTTGCACCGCACGTCTTTATTATGAGCTACACAGAAAGCGAAAGCGGCTATGAAGAAAACTCCCGGGATTTCCAGCTCTATTTCACACTTTGCCCACTGATTTGAGTAACGCAACCTATAATAGGGATATTTTATATTTCTATTTCGTTATTATTATTTGTTCTATCATTTAAAATACAAAAATGTGAGTTCCAAATGTATGTTTCAGAGAGTCATTCGGGAAAGGAATTTGAGCTGAATTATATACATTTTCAATTCATCATATTTTATAATATATGAAAAGCAACAATGCGGCATTTGTTAAGGTCACATCACAGCATCTAAACTGGTGGTGTCGTGGAATTGTGTGACATCTTTTGAAAAACATAATTAAATGAATTAAGTGAATTAAATGAACTTAAATCCAGCCAAGACACAAAAGGAAACACCTCAAATAAATATAAAGATGAACAGATTTAGCATCTTTTCCCA
The DNA here is from genome assembly GCF_949316345.1 of Pungitius pungitius. Classification (NCBI taxonomy): domain Eukaryota; kingdom Metazoa; phylum Chordata; class Actinopteri; order Perciformes; family Gasterosteidae; genus Pungitius; species Pungitius pungitius. Next base: position 4,855,025 of record NC_084911.1, on the reverse strand, counting down.
TCTCATTGCATTAATTAAATGACATAACTGCATTTTTTGATTATATTTTTAATTAAAATACGAATTTATCCACAGATTAAAAAGGAAAGGCAGAAAAAGCAAAACGTAGCTACAATCAGGCACCAATGATACATGTTATTTCATATTTTTAACAATTGCGATAACGCAACAATAACATTATTTACTGATCATTATTTAATATGTATTTATTCAACTGAAGACAGGCGGGAAAAAGCAGCCCACCGAAGACATTCATGGATTCTCCATTATAGATAACTGAGTAATGACCACAGCTGATCCTAAACCCCCCTCCCCCACACTTTATACTCCTCTCACTACCTCACAAGAACTGAAGATTTAAAATTAAAAGAAAAAAAAAAAAAAAAGTTGCAAATGTACACAGGAAAAAAACACCAATTCAGTCAGAAATCAAGTGTAAGAAGAGAGTGGTATTTAATATCAGACAAGCGAGCTGTTTGGGGTGGAAGTTTGGAGTGATTAACCACACGCACACACACACACACACACACACACCCCCCACACACACACACAAGTACTTTTTATAACCATTAGCCCTGAAAAACCGACAACAAAGCTGGTGCAAAGAAAAACAACATGAGCTACGTGCTGGAGCGACAGCATTGGCTACGGTGCAGGGTAGCCATGAGCGACACGGAGATAAGAGAGAGACACACGGGCGTGGCGTGGAGACGAGCGCGATGCGGGTTAAGACATCCCACCGTGGCAGTGGTGGACATGGCTTGGCGAGACATTCCCCGGCACTTGTGATTTGGAGTTTTCTGGAAATAAAAACGCGTTGCGAGTGGCCAAGGCGGGAGGCTTCATTCACGCGACTGCGACTGCGGTGCTGCTTTGAGTCGCCACCGACGTGAGACAAAAAGAAACCCAACGAATGGTTACCGCGGGGGGAGGAGGGGGGGGGCAAACGGAAACGGGAGGACTGGGTCAAACGTGTGAGTCGGGTACAGTGGCTGAACCGGGTCAGGGAAGAAGTAAACGTCTTTGGAGTGTACTGTTCGTTGTTATCAAGCCGACATAACGTAGCAACATCGATAAATTGTTGTGTTTAAAATATGGCAGCTTCTCTACTAGCTTTTTTTTTTTTTTTTTTTTTTTTTTTAAGGTCTGGGTGATTAGAATGTGGAGGCGAGAGACTCAGAACTTCTGGATCTCAGTACAAGAGAGATTTCCAAGAGCACGGAGTGAGATTAAGGTAAAGAGAAACCCTGACACTGTACACTGGGACGGTGACATTAGACCCTGTTTAAGACTGCAGAGGACGGACAGGACGGACTACGGCTCTACCGGCCTTCGCGCTCTACAACTGGAGGAAAGGTCGAGTCATACGGATCACAATCAGAGATTCACAATCGTAACAATTACTGTCCTCGTGCTGTCAGTATAGAAATCCATGATATTCATGCAGTATTAGTAAAGGAAAACAAAAACAGACCAATAGTATTTTTTCTAAACATAACTAAACTAATTTGAAGTTGACGAGAATGGCATCTGGCAGTCGATGTTTTTTCTATAGATTGTACTGGGATGTAAACAGATTCACTTGTTAGCCGGACTGGCGTGGCCCCAAACCCACATTTCTGTTCCTTCTGACCCTGAACCCTAAGGTTGCACCCCCCCCCCCCCTACTCCCCTCATCTATCTGTCGGTAGCTTCCTCCCTTAAGTGGTGAGATCAGCGGATGTAGACGTCCCTCCCCCAGTCGTCCTGGTTCTTGTTGCGGCTCATGTTGGCCCCGCTGTCCACGGGGTCCTGGCAGTAGCGCTCCCTCAGCTTGGCGCGTCCGTGCCCCTGCGTCTGGCTCGGCGCCGCAGGGTGGTTCAGGTTCTCCTGGTCCGGCTCGGCGCCCTCATCCTCCCAGGAGGCCTGTCTGCCGTGATGCTGCGCCAGGTGGAGGCGGCTGCCCCCGCCACCCCGGTACGGCTCGGGCTCCTCGTAGGGGTCGGTCTCAATGTCCATGCAGGAGTCGCCGGCCTCGGTGTACGCGGAGTCCCGGCTGCCCTGGGTCTCAGAGTCAAAGGTGTCTTGCCTCGACAGCCCGCGGCCGCTTCCTCCCCTCAGCTGGCCGCGGGAGGAGCGCAGGTACGCTTGCTGCTGCTGCTGCTGCGGCTGCTGCTGCTGCTGCTGAGCTTTTCCTCCCGTGTCTGTCTGATAGTCATGCAGGGCGCCGCTGCCGCCACACTCTGTCCCTTCCAGCTTCTGCTCACCGTGCACCAGGTACGGCCCCTGCAGCCAGCCAGCCACGGACGGCCATGCAACACGGCGACCATGCGGGGGACACAAACAGCAGAGCAAAACCAGTGAGTGTGAGTGGTTAGTCAGCAGCGGGGGGGGGGGGGGGGGGGATAAAACGCAGAACCACAACATCAGACAGATGTTCCAGGTGAATGGCGTGTGGTTATCAAAAACATTAGTGTGCGTGACTGACAATCCATTTATAAGATGCACACACACACACACACACACACACACACACACACACACACACACTCTCACACACACATACACGTACAGACACACACGTACGCATACAGTCAAAACAAAACAGACACAGCTATAATTCAATTAGTCAAAGAGATTAGTTCTACGAACTGGTCGATTTTTTAAATCATGATAACTACTAGCAAACACCAACACAAAAAATAAGTTATTTAACGAGCAGATTCAATCTAACGTTACAACAGCGCCACCTTGTGGTAGATGTACCTCATGGCAGAAAAGGCAGAAATGTCAATATGAGGATTATATGACTACGTAATTAATTGAACTCTGCAGCACAGGGGATCATACTGAAAGTTAATTAAGAAATACCAACAGATTTTAAATACAGCGGCTCTCAGGCTATTTGAGTTGTGTCGCCGCCTTATACTTACACTGATAAAAACAAAGGTAGAAAGAGCTATAAAACATTTCTTTTGCCATGTGTGGTAATATTGTGGCCTTGGTAACCTAAATATCCTTGACAGCGTGCAACTCATCATAAATGTTGTGTAGCCCTTGGTAACTTATGAATAGAGGCACAACTGATCGGTACTTTGTGGTTAAAAGGATTGTGAAAGAAACTTCCAAGCAGACAGAGCATTAGCAACAGCCTCCATCAAACTTGAAGAGGCGGACACGACTTGCTGTTTTCAGGGGCAGTACCATGGCAACACGGAGGAGGCCAGCAAACTGGATTCAGCCTCCCAAGAAGAAGAAAAAGTGCAGGAGAAAGGAGGCCACAGAGCTAAAGAGGGCAGGGTGAGAGTGTGTGTGTGTGTGTGTGTGGGGGGGGGGGTGTGTGCAGCAGATATCATTTTACTCTTGATTACTGCGAAATGGAAGGGGGCCCCACGTCGGCAGAGGCGCCTCATGGGTTACCCCTGGAGCCCAGAGTGGTTTGAGTGGAGCTGCTCCCACAGCTAAATGCGCAATCTGGTGGGTGCTCTAAAAGCAAGCCGTTCGCGTGTGTCAATTTTGGCTCGATTGATGTGTCAGGCGTGTTTGTGAGAAGGTTTTTTCCATATACAGCACGGACAGGGTTTCAATGCACTTTTCCTTCAGTGTTTAGAGAGCAGCTCGCCGCGTTGAGGGTGGGTCCCGGCCGGCCTTTCTGCCAGGACTTCAGAGAGCGTGCTCTTCCTCTTTCCCCTCTTTGGCTACGGCACTTTCCATGTCGGGCCACATATCCAGATTTCGGCGCAGGGAGGTGAGCACCTGTACCTGCAGGTTGGAGACGGGCTCGGGGGAGGCGGCCAGGGCCGCTGTTGCCATGGTGCGGTTGAGCAGAGGGTTGGGGGGGTTGCTGCTCGGGGGGTGCGTCGCCTTCCAGTACGCCTCCAGGTAGTCGGCCAGGTGTTCGCAGGCGTCCTCCAACTGGTTCTCGTCCAGGATGATGTCGAACAATTCCTGCACATAACAAAAAAAACGACTTTATTTGTTTGCTTTACGGAACCAAAATCTGTATTTTCATTTCAGTCAAAAAGCAGAACTCACAGGTGGGCACTGGGCCAGCTTGTCCGCAGCCACCATCTGCACATTTAAGTGTTTAGCCTGGGACTTCCCCCTGGATTTGATGAGCCTCTGGAGGACCTGCAGGGGAACCACAAGCAGTTGTCCGTTGAAACGGAAATGGAGTACGTGGAGGGTTAGGGAGGATGTTTTCATCCAGGGAACGCGTCACAGACTATTAGTAGTAGAATGATAAAAAGAAAGTTCAACTGTTGGCGTACCTTGGGTGAGGCTATTTTGATATAGACAATGATGGGAGCGAGGGAGGTCTTGGCCAGCTGGGAAGGGTGGTTGATGGTGTCTGCATCCAGAGCAACCAGCTGGAGGGTGCGTGCCAGCTCAAAGATGCGCTCTATCTCACTCTGCACCTCCGCTGAAGGCCCGGGACAGATAAGACACATGAGTACAGCGAGGCAGCAAAACAAGGAGCGTAAAGTACGTCTCTCTTTGAAGAAGATGCAGCACGCCGTGTCAGACATGCACGCCGCTGTTCAAAGCGCATGAATTAGATTGGGATTACAGTTTGATTTGTCCATTAATTCACAGCTAAAAGGAGCAATAGAGCCTCTTCATTCCGTGGCCACCTCCCAACATTTAAAATGTCCCTATTTCGTTTTTCTTTTATTTTAAAAGTAGGGAGGCACTTAAGAATGAAATGCCTGTTGCACTCGTAATCGCCAATAAAAAGAGCACAATTTCTCACCATGTAAATAAAACAGGAAAAAAAAACCCTCTTGAAGCAAATTAAGTGGAGCATTAGTTGTTGTTAGCGCTAACAGGTCAGTAATTATCCAATCAGGTGAACCACTGAAATCAGTGGACTGCCACAGTGTTTTGTTTCCATTGTTCCTCAACTACAGCCCATGAGAGCTTGCTAATTATCATTTTGAACAAAGTGTCCCCCCTTTATTTTCTTTTAAATTGGCCTGTTGAGGTGTAAGGAGAGAGATTAAAACCAGAAACCCAAACTGTTCCTCGGCTGTCTGGGCAAACCTCAGCGCCTCTGAGCGCCCGGCTACCCAGCGGCAGAGAGAGATAAAGCGGGCAAAGCAATCTTTGCAAAGGAGTGGCCTGCACGCATTTCAGCAGCCTCCAGAGGGCTGAGGATTAAAAGCACGGAGGCAACATCGGGAGAGTGCTCTGCAGAGTGATAAGACGCGTGAACTTTAGCTCATAAAAAAACACCTGGCAAGGTTTCCATTAAACTCAACACAGACTTGGACATTTAGCCAATTTGGATTGGACTGCAGAGAGAAACTAGCTCGAGTGCATGAGGCGAAGTCCAGCTGCTATACCGGCTATCCTTGGGAATATATGAATAAAAATATCTGCCCATTCCTGCACATAGTAAACGTCCGACAGGTCTCTGTGAGCTTTGAATTTTCTTTCCTCCCTTTATGTCCATTAGAGTCTACGAGCCGTCACACAGAAAACGTGAGGAACGGAGAAACTGACAAACAAGCAGACGGGCAGACAAACGATGGATGAGTAGATGATGAGTTTTGTGGGGAGAAAAGAGGAGGGTGAAGAAGCAGAGAGGCTCCATTGTTCATACATACCCAGCGCGTCTGAATCGACAGAGAGTGGGAGAAGAAGACAGCAAGTGGGAGAGAAGGAAGGATGAGTGGTTGAAGGGCAGGAAAGACAGTATGAAGAAAAAGAAGTGATCCGGATCAGACTACAAAATGGGCAGAATTCAGACTGTCTTTGCATGACCTACCTACATGTTCTATAAAGACTATGTCATGTTATGTCTGTGCCTCTGCAAAACAATCCTGTTGCAGTTTACTTAATAATTCTGTCCTGTTATACACAGGACATAAAATGATCCAAATCAGCATTAGAATTGATCAGCAATGGCCCAAAATGTGTTTCAACTCATACTGGAGTCCTGGTAGAACCTTTTTGTCAAATCTGAGGAAAACTCCCTCCAGGCCTTGTTACATTTAATCCACTCAGCGAGAGAACGTCCCACCGACAAAATAGCCACACACTTTGTTGATGATTTACTTCATCGTCTTAATACCTCGAGCATCATAACAAAAAAACAAAGATATGAAATACAGATAATGAAACAGATTTCAATGGATGTGATGAAAAAATATGCTGTTTACTCCTCAATCATTTTCATGCGCCACTTTGTCCAATGACGAAAGCCGAGACCTTACTGTCTTGGCTGAAGACTAAAGGGCAGTTTTCTTCGTTTGTGGCTTTTTTTTTGTGCGGGTCGGAAGCGGGTCCTGTGTCACCTTACCCAGGCTGGAGCGGGTACTCGAGCGCTCAATGATGGTGTGTTTGCTGGGGTTGTTGAGGACTGAACGTTTGGCCAGGGAGATGTCCGCTGTCACCCGTGTGATGGATATCCTGAAAGGGATACCCGGTGCACCAGTCGTTAGAGGGTCAGGAAACAGAAACCACTTACAGCAGAGCCTACAGTGCATACTGGCTGGGAATAGCAGGGGATCTCATTCCTACCTGCCCTCAAACTTGTGTTTCAGAAAGTCAAAGAGTGCTTTCTGCATCATGTCTGTCACCTGAAGACGAAACGCCGGGGGGGGGGGGGGGGGGGTTAAGACAAAGATGTTGGACGTATTAAAACGAGTAGATGTGGCGGGTTTTTTCTGGTCACCTCATATCCTTTAAGTGACGGACCGACCAGGATGATGGGTCTCATGGAGGGAACCACGTCGTAGGGCGGAACGTGCTCCATCTGCACCGGGGAGAGACGGCACCAACGTTGTGGTGAGCGAAATCATAAAATCAACATTTACTCAACCCCCCAAAACCCCTCTCTCCACGTCTAGGGACATATTTTTCCAATATGTCCTGATTATGTTAGAAATCTACAATAACAAAAGATTTTGCATCCCTGTCCCAGCTATAACTCACCCATTGACACAAAGTGGTCTTCATGTTCCAATTATATATCGTCTGTCCTATTTTCTGAAATCTTACAAAATATAAAGAAACTGTTCCTAGAGTAGTGGCTTTTTAAAGACATTTACATGAGGAAAAAAAAAAAACACCCACACACAAACACGACCCATATTGCAGCTCCTGGACTTAAGGCGTATTTCTGCACAATGAATCAGGAAAGGAATGATTCATCCATAAGGAATCCGTAAGCCTTTAAGCTCTTTAGACATGTGTGAGGGGGAAATAGTCACATGTGCTACATACCTTGTAAACATTCAAATTGGATGTATTTTTTGTTTTGTTCTGTATTTCAAGCACGTCTCCACCTCCATGTGTGCTGTGCAGCTCTTCAAGCAGGGGATAGTGCTTGAGTGGCCCGCTCCATTACGTTACATAAAGCAGAGCAGAGGAGGCTCGTTTCCCCTCATTTGTATTCACAGAGGCTAAATATAATACATTTTAAAGTTTCCAAATGGTTCTTGTGTCTAAAAGGACTGTGCTGGAGCACCGAACACAACATAAAAGTGCTCATTGGTTTTGAATAGCATGAGCATAGTGCACAACTTAGTGTGGTGAGTAACAGCAACAGGATGGTGTGCATAATAAAGATCTGGATTATAGCTCAGTCCTACAGTTTATTGTCCCCTTCTGTTTTATGAAATTCTGCAGTTACAATGTAGAAAATAAACTATATTTTAGTTCCTAACGTCCAGTATAGTATTTGTTCAACACTATAGGATATTCTGTCGGGTAAACATAAAAGCTGTTGACTCAAGGAATATGTTGTTACAAAATGCTGATGTTGAGATATTCTCATTCTTCATTTACCCTGCAACGCGTGACTCCAATTGTGCTGAAAAGCGCAAAATAAACGCTGAATGTTGGCTCCTGACAGTCTGATGAAAGGATGTCAGGATGCGTTACTGTTACACTCTCACAGGGTCCGGGCACATCGGCACCTGCGCTCTGACGGCTGTGATAGAAGCTCTGGGGGAAATGCCAAAGGTTTCCCCCCCCCCCGGGGCTCTAGAAATGATCCCTTGAATATCATGGGGTGCTGGTAAAATATCCTCTTGGACGGGTTTCTTACCGCCACGGGGAGGAGCATGTGACACAACAGAAGACGAGCAGGAAGAAGTTGAAACGTTAGAGGGTTAGTGTCGAGAACAAACCGCACTCACCGACTTCTGTTTCTGTTTAGCCGGGCCACCTACGGCGCCATTCCACACAAAAGCCAGAAGAAGCACAAAACACAAGAGCACATTTGGTTATTGACAGGTTAGGTTAGTGGGGAGAGGAGGACTGCTACCTCCTTCTCTCTAAAAGCAGATCAAAAACGCATACGCCCGCAGCCGCCATTTCAGAGTGTTTCAGTTAGTTCCAAGGCGCAGCTGGACAAGCACAGAAGCACTCAAACGTGGCCGGAGCTGCATTAGCGGCAGGAACAGTTGTGAGAAGTTAGTGAGAGGGCAAGAGGGGGGGGGGGGAGATTAGACCGGAGCCCATCGCGGACGGGTGGAGGGACAAATGCGGTAGAGCGGCCGGCGAGGTAGGCACGTTATCCCTAATGGCCCCTAGTGGCCCCTAATGTTACCTTCTTAAAGAAAGGCAGTCGGTGGGCGTTGGCCTGAGGGGACGATACGCTGCCTGACATGCCCTTGGTGGAGCGAGGGTCACCCTGGGACTCAGGGGGCTCCTCGGCCTCCAGGTCGAGCGGGTCAACGTCAAAGGCCACAGTGGACATGTCCAAGTGAGCTGATGAGGGGGTGAGGGCGGGTGGTGCAGAGAGAGGGGGGAGAGAGACAGGTCAGACAGACGAGGAGAGAGAGAGAGGAAGGAAGGAAGAGAAGGACAAGGCAAAGAGGAAATAATAGAAGGGCAAAAGCAAAAAGGGGAAGAGCAAATAGAAGTATGAAAAGATGCAACCAGAAAGAGGCATGGAGGACATTGCAGAAGATGACATTTACTGAGATCAAAAAGGTGGCATTGTAAGATTTAAACTGGAAACAACATTTACACGAGTTTAAAAAAAAGAAAAAGGAACACAGCAGATTACCACGAAGGACGGCACAGATGCGGGGTATAATAGCATGAACAGAGAGCCGGTATAGTGAGACGAGAAAGCAACAAAATTTGATGTGTAGATGTGTAAAAGGAGTAGGAGTTAGAAAAGAAGGAATCGAGCTGAGAGGAAAGCCGGGGTTTTGAATTAAGTGTTTGTGGGGATAATTGCTGGTGATGCCTGTGTGTTCGGCACGTTTTGGTTTAAAGGAGCTTGTTGTCTTAGCTTAGCACGAAGACGGCACATTTTAAAACAGCTAACCGGGCTTTGCCAAACCAGAGTTGTTGACAGGTGGATTTCATTCCCTTTGATCAGAGCTAAACTATTAAACCAGCTGATGGAAGTATCATTGATCATCTAACTCTGCGGCCGGGAGACTAATTAGGGTATTTCTCAATATGTCAAAATGTTGCTTTAGAGGGGAACACCACCTACATGACGAATCACAGCATTCTCTTTCCATGGCCTAGGGAAGCACAATCCACATTCATGAGCTGAGTACAAAGTTTGGAGCTGCTCCATTGACAATGATTTGGAGACATTGAGCTTCATTTTATCGTATCTGTTGTGGCGGTACTGGGTGTATTAGACCGACGTGGTGTCTATTGTACAAGTGTATTGTTGAGTATTTAATTGACGAAACAGAATCAGAATATTTTCACCCATGTTTGCATTTCCATCTTTTCCGCTGTTTCGCTGGATATCGAGAAGCAGCTCTGTAACGTCTTGGCAAATGAGCGATGCACACACACACACACACACACACACACACACACACACACACACACACACACACACACACACACACACACACACACACACACACACACACACACACACACACACACACACACACAAGCCAGACACACTTGTCAATTTTAATGAGAGCGGTCCATTCTCAGCTCTATTTCAGTCCCGTCCTGTGTGCAAATGACAGACCTAAGACCCCTCTCACTTCACACAGCAACCCACGGAGGCGCCGTGTGATTCATCATCATGCCTGACTAACTACCCAATTAAAATATTCATCCAAATATCAGGCGCCGGTCGAATCCCTTTCTCGCTCCGTCAGGATCGCACCGACGCCCACAGAGAGAGTCACCATTTTGCCAGTTAATAGGGAGATCCCCCTTGACCTCACCTGTGCCAGGTGGGGTGGGCCTGCGGGTTCCCGTGGCAACGTCCAAACTGGAGCTTCCTCCAGATTTACTGAAATTGGAAAAAACTGATTGTGTGGTGAAAGAAAGACAATATGGTACATAGCACTCATGTGGTTTATAAAAAGCAGTATTAGTGCTCGCACTGCAGATCTTCTATCAAACCGCCATTTGTAGATGCCGGGTTGTAATTTGTGGTGCTGATGCTGAAGCTGCTGAGGGGTTCTCGCGGTTACCTGGAGCTGAGCCGGTTTTGTCTCATCTTCTGCTCATGCAGCAGACGGGTGTTCTCCAGTTTGACCGGACTGGGGATGAAGCCGACCTCACAGCCCTCCTTCACCAGGCGTCCGATCCACCAGTCATTGTTGTATTTCTGCGCGCAGACAGACATCCGAAACCAATGAGATACAGGAAATCTCACACAGATCACCATTTTAAAACGTGTTATAAAAACCTCTACAATTACAAGTACATGTGACCAATTAGAACACCTGTGGATGTTCATACCTCTTTAATGTGCAAGAAGTCTTTGGCTTCGAAGGATATGGCCATGCCCTGCACAGGAACCTCATCACTGGGACCGGGGTTGTAGCCAACATTTGTCCGCACAGCGAATGCCACCGGTTTTGTCTGGAGCAGTGGACAGGCGTTGAATGATGAATTGCGGGTCAAAAAGACAACAACCCCCCCCAACTCTGAGTACAGTCTCCCCCTCGGCACTGATGATATGGATGTGAAAATGCTGCAATATGGATTCCTAACACTGTGCAGGACGAATGACATAGCGGAGACGGGTAGCAGTTGAACTCTGACCTTTGCCTTCTCAAGCGTGGCGAGGGCCTGTCTGTCGGCCTCTTTCCTCAGGGCCTCGGGGTCCTCCTCCAGGGACACGTCCGAGTCCGATGGCCGGCTGGTGTAGGAGTCTGCAGAGCCCTGAAACACACAATGAGTTTAAATAAAGGTGAGGAGGGGAAAGGGACAAGATGTCCACGATTCAATCCCCCCGAGAGAGACAAGCAGAAGCAGTCTGTGTGAGATTGTGGGACGAGCTTAATGATGTTTGGGGCCTATATTCTTCTCCTGGCTTCCTTTTCCCCGTCTTAAGGCCCTTTGCAATTTAATTGTCAAAATTTCAAGACTGCCAAACCTACAGAGACACAAGAAGGGGGCCTCCGCCTTCATATTGCATGAGAGCTGACTGTAACTTGAGGTGGAGCAGATGCACGGGGGCCCGACATTTCAACTGCAGCTTCAGTGAGGCCCGAGGTGCGAAGCCTTTTTCGCACAGGTAAAGCCGACTTGTTGTGTGGGTGTGTCAAGTAGGGAGAGACAGAAGTAGGGATAAAAGTAGCCTGAGGACTGTTCATGATATTAGGGGGGGGGGGTATAAATTTCCCATGAAGTGGCTGCGGTTTCCAACACTCATGCACGGTAACTTGACTCCACGCTGCTGACCCTCATCCAGACATTCATACCACAATACATACAAACCGAAGGGAGGAGATCCGAATTTCTGGAGTGTTGCAGTGTTCAACTTATATAACAATCCCATTTATTCTCTTCTTGCTGTACTTTTTTTTTTTTCTGCTGACAAGCTGCCTGGCGCTTTGTGGGAGCCGCTGACAAGAATGCGGACAGCTGAATGTGCCAGGCAGAAGAAGTGAGTCACTAGGTGTGGGCTTTTAAAATAGAGGTGAGAAAACACACAGGATGACACACACCATATGAAATGAGGATGAAAGATTGTAGTCAGACACACAAGTGTCCTCGGTGAGACACAACAGTGACAATAAATAACATCTCTCGTTTCGATATCAGTTACATTTTTGATGACTAAGTTTGGAATATAAATAATTACAAACATGTTCAAACCCCTTTTTTGTCTTAAATAAAACCTTAAAATATGAAAAACCCCAAATGATCGCAGATGAAATGAAAGGTAAACATTCTTAATATTCCTCTTTGGCGGCATTCCTATGAGAAAAAACCAAGTGGATCTAAAGATCTAAACATATACCCAGATCCTGAATACGTTCCCTCATATGTTGACAATTGAAGTTATTTAAAACGAAACACAAATGTTGATTCTAGCTCGGCCACCGAGGAGCTAAAGTGACACAAAATGTGGACCCTCCCCGTTTCCAAGGCGACGGCCAATTACTCCTCGCGTCCCCGGGCATGCCGCAAACCATCCTTACTTCCCTGTTTCACGTGAACGCTCGTGACGGTGCGCGCCCGCATCCCACTCAGGTAGGAGGTATAATCCGGCGAGCGGCACGCAGCGTCTAATGAGGACAATAACAGCCGCCCCCCCCACTTACCAGCTGTGAGTCATCCTCTAAATCATACAAGTGCATCCCAACACGGAGCACTCGCTAAGTGAAGGGTAACGAACCCCCGAGGGGGAGCCCACGGGAATATTTGAAGAGGAAGAAAACAAAACACAAAAAAAAAGGCTAAATGACGTCTGGAACAACCTGAGACCAGGTGGCTCACTACAAACAGGTCGGTGATGCAGCAAAATGTTGAGCGAGAGAGTGGGAGGGAATACTGTGTGTGTGTGTGTGTGTGTGTGTGTGTGTGGTCAAGCTCTTCTGTGAGTCACTCATCCAGTTGATTCACGTCACACGATACCAGAGGGGGAAAAGAGAGCAGAGAAGGTTTGATGGTTTCATTTGCACGGACACAATGGTCAATATTTGATGTATTTTGATAAAAGTGCCCCCCTTTCTCTCCCTTTCAGAGCGCAGAGTTTTGATAGACCGAACGAGACACCAAGCACATTTCCTCCACCTTTTCTTTCTGACGTCCTCTTTCCTTCCCTCTCTCCTTATTCTCCTGTCACTGGGTTGTGTCTCTAATTTAGCTGCTTGCTTCACTTCACATACAGCTCCTGTTCAAAATAGCCACAGGCCACCTGATGTCAAGGCTTCTTTCCTATTGGCAGCGCCAGACTGGAGACCCTCGCAGTGTCATAGTAACCATTCCTGCGGCATAAAACAGCCTGGGAGAACTGCCTCTGGAAGGAGATAGACAGAGGACATAGGAATGAAATAGTAAATAAAATACGCTCAAGGGAAATCCACAGCGGGGAAATTGCATCAAAGCTTTTTAACAGGTGGTCACTGGTTTTCTCCCGTGGTTACACAGTTAAAGCTGTGAGCTCAATGCCTGGAGGACAACACAGCAATCCAAAAAAAAGATTAGGGCCTTAAGGGGTGTTCTATTACCAAAAGGTAAATAGCCATGTTTAACGGGACTACAACTAAAACTTCTTCTTTATATCAAAACTTTACTGCGTTGTGACCACGGGAAGGTTAAGAAAGAGCAAAATACGGGACAGGTGCAGGAGGTGAACCTCAGTAATCATCCTGAAAATGAACCAACTGTGTTTCCTCTTCATTTTCTGCACAGTGGCTGCCACTGTGATGGATCTGCAGCTCCTTGGCATTTGCCATTGGACAAATGGATAGAGGGGAAAAAAGAGCAACAGAGTGTAGGGGGAATAATTGAATAAGGAGTGAGGGCAGCAAGAGAGAAGTGCGTTGAATGATGAGTGAAAGAGTTTCCCTTCTGAATGGAAATCAGTCTGCATTGTTCATTTCTGATGCAACGCCACAATTTTAAAGAGTTTTAACAAAAGGAGGAGAAGTCAAAGGTAATTGATGTAAAAATGATCCAATGTTAGGACACATCTATATAGAGGTTGTCATGAAAATACTGAACCGGCATGACAATCAGATTAGTTTCCTCCGTTTAAGATCTTTATAAAAACAAAGGAAGTTGCCACCTCTTTGCGTCAGATAGCGGGACAGAGGTCAAAGATTTTAATATGCCGCTTCCATAAACAACAGGGACATAGCAAGTACTGTCACACAAAGAAGTGATAACTATCCGAGTGCTCACACATACAGCAACCCCCTCAGTAAATAGACACAAATACATTCACACTCTTTAGCTTAGATAATGTGACAACAACAAAGAGGGAGAAGAGAGAACATTAAATATAATTGTCTTATTTGCTCTGTCTACGAGCCTCCTCGCTGCCCAATGTCCAATATTTCAGAAAGAGACAACTTCTCATCTCCAACAAAATATCATGTAAAGGGAGGGGAATACGTCTCACAGTCTCACGTCACACAGCAGACGGAGGCAACAAAGTGAGGAATCGCAAAGGAGAGATGTCCAGTCAGACACCAAAGGCCGGGCGGCTCTGAAGGGCCATTGTGCTTTTTTGTGTCCCAGCAGAGTCATGGCAATAAAAGATGCACTAAAAAGATGAATCAGAAATACACACACACACACACACAAACAAGCAAAACAAAGACCAATAACCAATTGCTCCTTCTGGATTATTTTCAGTCAATCCTGCTTCTTGAGCAACTTCTTTCAAGTCAATATTCAGGCTGCTTAGTCGGATACATTTCTAATGTTACTGACACAACGAAAAGACACTATTTACTTAATATCGTATTTCTACAGATCTCCTTTTAATAAAATATGTCAACCTTCTCAATGCAATTGCATATGTAATTGAATGTTTTCTTAACTCAATGAGCTTTGTAACATAACATTAAAGTGTGTGTAAGAATCTGGCAATGAACACAAGTATTATTTTCAGACCTGAAGAAGTGTGATGAAGTGGGAAGATACAAGTTGGTGGATACTCTAATTAAAAAGGTTCAAAACCTGCTTCACCATACATACTCTTTTATGAAGTAGACCTCAAATTATTACTCAATCCATTGTAAATTATAAGATTTCTTTTTGATATTCAGTAGTAATAGATGTCCTTTTCAGGATAACTGCTAAAAAGTTCATTCAATGTGAACATTTGCTGGTTTATTTAAGTGTAATGGACACTTACATATTTACTGAACAATTGTCAGCCCGAAAATGAACTGAAATAAAGCTCAATGAAACAAATTCAACTGCTACGTATTCATTTAAAAAAGTAATCATTTTGTCGTATTTGGGCAACAGCGTGTGATAAACATCATCACGACTGATGAGGTGATTACTCCATCAATAATCAACAATTTTGATAATCCCTTGATTATTGAAGGGGATTTATTCAACAAAAATGTGCATTAACATTTTTGGAGTCTGTGGTTGTTTGATTTCTATCAATATGAATGAATTTTTCTCAACCGTTTTGTGAAATGTATTAAGCAATTTGAAGGAACCACCGAGTCATAGATATTTCTCTGGGTTTTCTCTCACTTCACTGACTGATAATCAAAACCACCAATTTGCATGACCTCTTTTATCCCAATACAAATGCAATAATTGAAAAAAAGAATGGAAGTCCAACAACAACAACAACAAAATGGTAAATTGTAAAGCAAACACAGCCACGTTCAATAAGAAGCTGAATGAGGATCCAGCGAGGCCCCTCTCAGCGGTGAACGGACCTGCGGGCCGTGCACATGGCAGCAGAGGCAACTGCTGCGACTGGAAGTCTAATTAAAAACCCAGCGCCTTCCGAGCAGCTGTGGCCCGGCCCGAAATGGGAATCACGACCAAAGGGAAGCCACGGACCCGGGGCGGCTGAAGCGCCATCGGGGCGCTGAACTTTCAAAATCTCTATCGGGACCCACAAAGAGAAACCGGCGCGAAAGCCTCCTGCAGTGGGGTCAGACGGAATCCTCCTTACCATGGCGGGCCTCTGAATCCTCCCCGTCCTCTCCATGCTTCCTTCGCCGCGCTCGCCACACCACAGGAAAACCAAGGGGTCCACGGACACAGAGTTATGTGTGTGTGTGTGTGTGTGTGTGTGTGACAGAGATAGCAGTTACCAGTGTCTGTCTGTTAGCCCGACAAGTGCAGAAAGGTACGTGTGTCTATGTGTGTGTGTGTGTGTGTGTGTGTGTTTGTCAGTGTATGTGCGTGTATGTGATAGGAGAGAGCTCTCTCTTAACCTCCAACCACACACACACACACACACACACGCACCCACGCACACACACCCCACCTCCACAACCCAGAGGAACGGGACGCGTTGAGTAGAGGAAGGGGAGCTGAGGCTGACCGGGGGTCGGGTTGCAGGACTTGTGCTACATTTGCAAAGTGGGGAAATATATTTAGCCCCCCCAGGCCGGGGCAGAGACAGGGACATGAACGCACTGAGACCCAGAAGGGGGCTCGGTATGCAGCCGTCAGCCATTCAGTGCCCTGACTGACGTGGGAGAGGGTTGGGGCAGTGCCCAGGGAAACCCCCCTCCTCCCTTCTGTCTCTCTCTCTCTCTTCTCTTCACTCCTCCCAGTCTCTGAACCCATCTCATTCTTTCTGCCCCCCCCCCTCTGTCTCTCTGCCGGAAATAGGCAGAGAGACAGAAGGGGGTTGGTCGGCCAACTTCATTCGTTTTAGATCAGATACCAATGTTGCTTCTTTGTATTTTCATTCAAGTTATATTTATGACTATGAGGCTTTACAATCAGTGCACAATAGGAGATTTGTTTTAAACAAGAGTTAAGTGCACATCAGGATTAACTGTAAACACTTCCTGGTTATAAATGTAAAACAGGCCTTGTCTACATTTTGTGTGTCCAAATTTCACTGCAAAAAGTGTACACTATGAATATGAGTGTATTGTATACACTTGAGAGCATTGAAGAGGCTAAAGTAGGCAAGTTTCCAGGCAAATCATACGCGAGGAGGGCTGCTTGAAGGGGGTGGTACTGGGGGCCCAGTGTGTCCACCAGAGGGCGTCCTCTGACCCATTTAAAGCTGCTTCTCTGTGGCTACACCACGCCGGGCGGCCTACTCCTCTCTCGCCTAAGTACCGGATGACAACACAACCACCTGGGGAAGGTGAATGGATGGAGAGCTGCCAGCAGGCCCAACAGTTGATCCGACATGCCAGTCAAAGCCAGCAGTAACTGGGGCTCTGCTGGGATTCTGGTGTCACCGCTGACAGGAGGACAGCTTGTCTCTTTGCAGCATCCAGACCCTCGAAAACCTTTGCTGCCAGCTAGGACAAGACACAATCTGGTCTGTACAGCGCTGTGGGGGGGGTGGGGGGGTGGTTCTTGATATTCTGGTGGTTGAGATAGTCAATGTTGGCTGGTTAAAATATATTTGAGAGAGTTTGAAGAGTTTTAAAACAAGATTCTTAGTTGTAAACTTTCTTAAATTCATTTTTTATATATGCAGAAAGGTTTGTACTTTATATCTTTTTAACATGCAAGATCGGGAACAACGTCTGCGCAAAAAACACCAAACTGATTTCAAGTGGGGACACCGTTCACGAATGCACTTTGGAAGCTGATTACATGCTCACAGAAAGTGGTCTGGGCTCCCTGGTTTGAACATTGGATGCCGATCCAAAACTGCGGTTGGATTTGCAGGGACTCTTGTACGTAATGCATGGATTGCAGGTATTACATCTACTTTGATTTGTTCAACATTTCGAAAAAATAACGTGAGAGCAAATCTGTTGCAGAGAGCAGGTTGCATTAAATGTAGGGAAAATGGCACAAGGGACATTGCAAATGGCACCCAAATACAAGGGATAAACAAATTTAACATAAACTTTTGTTCGCTGTATGCCAATTTAATCCTCCACATTTGGTAGTAGCGCCCTAAAGAATCCATCACACATTCAGTTGTTGCGTTATACAAGGCTATTGACAAAGCCAATCATCCAATTCTTCTTCAGTAGCTTTTCACATGTTTTAATGCACTGCTGTGGTTTACCAGATAAGAGAGTTGTTGTTATCCAATGATGGAGCCAATAGACCATTCACTAGGCCCTGCCCCCCCCCCCCCCCCCGCTGCTTCTCCATCAAGCCCCCAGAGCATTGACCTCACACTGTCACTAAAATGCACTCCAAAACATCCTTTCAGAGAGAAGAAGACATGAGGGCCGAAAACATGCATTTGAAGGATTCATCCAGGATGTCGAAGTGATTCCGAAGTGAAATAAAAATAAAAGGATGGAAGCTAAAGCCTACCTCTCACTGAGTGTAGCAATTGAGGCTGGCCAATACTACACTATAATTTGTCAGTCTGCATTCAAGGCTCCATTTCTTTCCGTTATATGGCCACGCCGAACCACAAAATGTCAATCCTTGGGCTGTTATGATCTTTGATAAATGTCAATGACCTGCCTAATGTTTTTTTTTTCTCACATAGATAACAAAAGAAAAACATGACAGATGTCGAATTAGATTTGATGTTAATGCTGCAGCGTCTATGAGCATCTATATGCGTGTGTAGTGGGTGAGCCGGCTCTTACGAAGGCGTCTCTGAGAGTTCCAATCTAATACACAGGAATCTGCTGTGGGTTGTTCAAGGGGGGACTAAAAAAAAAGGCTATTTGTACAAAAGCCTACAAAGGGCAGAAAAGTAAATAATTCAGGTTTATTTTTGTTGCATTAACATAGAGCCTCCTTTTAATCGGAAGATTATCAGTTTTATTTCTGGCTTCTCTGCGTGTTGATGTAAGACACTGAACCAGCCAATTACTGTTACGAAGGAGGCCCCTGCACCGCCTTCCTCTCGCCACCGGAGGGACCCTTCTCCCGAGTACTAACTGGTTTAGAACTCCATCACCCATCATGCTTCACGCCAGGGACTGATTGCGCAGCACCACTGATTACACACACACCTGCACCTCATCTACACACACACACCTGCACCTCATCTACACACACACACAAAAGCCACGAACACCCACGCACTCACTGCGAAGTCTTGATTCTGCCCCGGCTGTCATTTCTGAGCGTTTTCCCCTTGTCTTGATCCCTGTTTATTGACCACGGACCGTACTCCTTTGCTGACCGCCCCTTGCCCACGACCACTCGGATTGTTTATCGGACTGTGATTCTCTCTGCCTGCCCCGACCCCTGCCTGCCCACTGACCACGATCTTGTCTGTCCTACATTGCCCTGTCTGCTGTCTTTGACCCTGCCTGTCTGATACCCCAATAAAGAGCTGCGAATGGATCCCTCCGTGTCCGGCGCCTCCTTACAGAAGACTTCGCCACCCACGGATCCAGCAGGCCTCGTACAGCTGTCCTCGGAGCTCTCCGTTCAAGCCACCCAGCTGGCCCAGCACCACCATCAGCTACAGCGCCTGACCACCCTCACCGAGGAACTAGTGCACGCACTACGCGGGCTACAGGTATCAGCAGACGCCGGCGCCACGCCACCGAATCCTCCTTCCAATGCCTCCCCAGCGACCGTAAACCAGCCGATTAACCCCCGTCTGGCTCTTCCTGAAAAGTTTGATGGCACCACTGGAAGGTGTAGAGGCTTTCTTCACCAATGCACACTCTTCGTCGACCAACAACCCTCGATGTATCCAACGGATTCGAGTCGGATAGCTTTCATCAGCTCGCTCCTCACCGGGAGGGCATTGGAGTGGGCGACCGCCGTTTGGAGACCCGACGGACCTACCTTCCCCACATTCAACACCAGCTATATGCCAAGGTAGAGAAATGCGAGTTTCACCAGACCAGAACGGCATTCTTGGGGTACATAATCAGTCAGGAGGGGGTGGCCATGGACGAGAGGAAGGTCACGGCAGTGGCGGACTGGCCTGTGCCCCACACGGTGAAGGAACTGCAACAATTCCTGGGGTTCGCCAATTTCTATCGAAGATTCATCCGAAACTTCAGCACAGTGGCCGCTCCTCTGACCGCTCTGACCAAGCGCCACACACACCGCATCCACTGGTCCCAGGAGGCACAACACGCCTTCGACGAGCTACGGTCACGGCTCACCTCAGCACCCCTCCTGCGACACCCCAACCCAGAGCTCCAATTCATAGTGGAGGTCGACGCCTCTAGCACCGGAGTAGGGGCCATTCTCTCCCAGCGTCAAGGTACGCCCGCCAGGATGTTCCCATGCGCCTACTTCTCTCGCAAACTGACCCCAGCCGAACGTAACTACGATGTGGGCAATCGTGAGTTACTGGCCATGAAACTGGCACTCGAGGAGTGGCGGCACTGGTTGGAGGGAGCTAACCAACCATTCATCATTCTAACCGATCACAAGAATCTCGAATACCTTCGCTCCGCTAAACGTTTGGAACCCCGGCAAGCTAGATGGGCTCTCTTCTTCACGAGGTTCCAGTTCACGGTGACCTATCGACCAGGCTCCAAGAACACGAAGGCCGACGCCCTCTCTCGTCAGACCGAGGGAGTTCCATCCACTACAGGGGATAACATCATTCCGGAGAGCTTGCTCGTGGCGCCGGTGCAATGGGACATCATCACGGAGATCGAACAGCTGAACCTTCTTCGAGCACCTCCCTCCGAATGTCCCGCAAACCTCCTCTTTGTTCCCGAGACGTTACGTGCACGACTCCTCGATCAGGTGCACTCGACCCCGAGCTCCGGACACCCCGGCATCACCGCCACAATTCAGCTTCTCAAGAACCGCTTCTGGTGGCCCAGTCTAACTCCTGACGCCTCCCGACACGTGCGGAACTGCGCAAACTGCGCCACCTCCAAAACTCCCAGACAGTTACCAGCAGGCCTACTAACACCTCTACCCATACCCCAACGACCCTGGTCCCATATTGCCATAGACTTTATCACCGACCTACCCGCATCGCAAGGACATACCACCATCCTCACCATCGTGGATCGATTCTCCAAGGCCTGCCGACTCATCCCGCTACCCAAACTCCCCACCGCCCTAGTCACGGCGGAACTGCTCTGCAACCAGGTCTTTCGTTTCTACGGACTACCAGAGGACATAGTGTCAGACCGGGGACCCCAATTCACCTCCAGAGTATGGTCCGCCTTCTTCCAACACCTCAACGTCAACGTCAGTCTCACCTCCGGGTACCACCCACAGTCCAACGGGCAGACTGAGCGTCTGAACCAGGACGTTATCCGCTTCCTCCGCTCATACTGCCAGCAACAACAGACTGAGTGGAGCAGATATCTATTCTGGGCCGAATATGCCCAGAACTCACTGGTCAAACCCGCCACGGGCATCACTCCGTTCCAGTGCATCCTGGGCTTCCAGCCTCCGCTATTCCCGTGGTCAGGTGAGCCCACTGACCTACCATCCGTTACAGAGTGGCTGCAGAGGAGCGAGGAGACTTGGAACCAGGCCCACACCCACCTCCTCCACGCCGGTAGACGCCAGGAGGATCAGGCCAACCGTCGCCGTCGTCCTGGTCCCCAGTACGGTCCCGGACAGTGGGTCTGGCTCTCCGCCAAGGACCTCCGACTTCGACTCCCATGTCGCAAGCTCAGTCCCAGGTATGTGGGTCCATTCCAAATTAATAAACAAATTACACCTGTATCCTTTCGATTAGACCTACCCGCCAACTACCGTATCTCCCCTACATTCCATGTCTCCCTGCTAAAACCCGCCGAGGGCCCGAGGGGAGCGCTGCAGGAGGGAGCCACGTCACAACCTCCTCCCACCATCCTGGTCGACGGCGAGGAGGTTTACCGTGTGCATAAGTTGCTCGACTCCAGACGCCGGGGCAAGACCCTCCAATATCTGGTGGACTGGGAGGGGTTCGGGCCGGAGGAGCGATCCTGGGAGAACGCTAAGGACATCCTTGGTCCCACACTCACAGAGGAGTTTCATCGCGCACACCCGGAGAAACCGGCCCCTCGGCCCCGCGGAAGACCTCGGCGCCGCGTACCTCTTCGCGTCAGGAGCCGCTCACAGGGGGGGGGCTCTGTTACGAAGGAGGCCCCTGCACCGCCTTCCTCTCGCCACCGGAGGGACCCTTCTCCCGAGTACTAACTGGTTTGGAACTCCATCTCCCATCATGCTTCACGCCAGGGACTGATTGCGCAGCACCACTGATTACACACACACCTGCACCTCATCTACACACACACACACCTGCACCTCATCTACACACACACACAAAAGCCACGAACACCCACGCACTCACTGCGAAGTCTTGATTCTGCCCCGGCTGTCATTTCTGAGCGTTTTCCCCTTGTCTTGATCCCTGTTTATTGACCACGGACCGTACTCCTTTGCTGACCGCCCCTTGCCCACGACCACTCGGATTGTTTATCGGACTGTGATTCTCTCTGCCTGCCCCGACCCCTGCCTGCCCACTGACCACGATCTTGTCTGTCCTACATTGCCCTGTCTGCTGTCTTTGACCCTGCCTGTCTGATACCCCAATAAAGAGCTGCGAATGGATCCCTTCGTGTCCGGCGCCTCCTTACAATTACAGCCAAAAGCTGTGATACATGCAAGCGTGTGTGAATGATCAGATTAGATCCTGATGAGCGGTTGGCACCTTGTTTGGCCATTTGTTCATTGTATGAATGACATGTGTGCTTGCAAGACCAGAGAGTAGCTCAATAAATACAATTTCTAAAATTGCAAATATTTCAAATTTGAACTAAATAACAAATGTTTTTCCACCACATACTCAACAGCTGCAACATCAGCACACATGTTGTATGCGGCAGCAGCAGACTGTCTCTGATGGTGTTTGTGTTGAACCCAACACACAAACCAGCATTGCACTAACATGTAGGCTGTTTCCACACACACACACACACACACATCCCCTCCAAACATCCTCCCCTTCGTCTCTCCATCCCACTGTGCCTGCTCACAGAGGGAGATTCAGTGGCCCGGGTTGCCATGGAAACCAGGCCGAGTGTACCAGCCAGCTCTACCGTTGGCTGATTGTGGCTTTTGTGTATTTATGTGTGTGAGTGAGGCGGTGTGTGTGTGTGTGTGTGTGTGGTGAATGAGCTTGCGCTGGCGTAGGTGGGTGTGAGACTGTAAAGCCTATACGGGGCTCCGCTTTGCGTTGTTCAAGGGGAGGCTAAACATGACTAAATATATGGCTGAAACCTATATGGCATCCTTCTCACTGTCTGAATAAAGGCAGCTTTTCCAATCCTACTACGGTTTGACGAATTGCGTCCACAATAACAGATACTTTGGATACTAAATCTATTTTTGGTTGGTGAGCAGCCTTTTGACTGTTTAAAAGGTCAGCTCAAGAGGGAAATGCTGCGGGAACAGCGGGAAACAGGAGAAGGCGTTTTTTCTGAGGACGCCCTGAATCGTCTTTACTTCAGTTAATGAGTTCCTCATAAAGAGTGCGGGATTATGAATCGCCTTTCACCTTACTTGCCGCGCGTCACGTGGCGCTTCGGGCGAGGCAGAGTTGATGAAGGACGGGACAGTGTGACGGCTGATGCGTGTGGGCGAGGGTGCAGCTGACCTTTAGAAAACCTCATTTTTTTGTCGGTAAAAGCAAACACCCTTATTGATCAGGTAAATGTCATTCGGCAAAGCGGCAAATAATTCCCTCTCACAAATGAGGAGTCAGGACAGAGGCACCCGTTCACCTGCCGCGCGGCGTGGCTTTGATAAACGTCCAGACGGGAGCGCGGGGGGGGCGCTTTCGACGCGTGTGTGTGCGTGCGTGCTTCTGACTGCATTGCACTTCAAATATAAACCTCACATCGGGATTGGCTCAAGATATTTTTTTCAAGATAAGTTATTTGTTGATGAAAAACAAATCAAATAATCATGGAATCATTTCAGCTAATGAGAAATCTGGATTTGACGAAAAAAATAAAAGGTCCATATGGAGCGGATTAATTCTCAGGATTAAAAGTCCTCACGTTGACATTAAACTTGCATATGATTTTTCATTAAATACAATGAACCGGAGATCACCTGGATTAGTAGTCTGGACGAAGGATTAAGTGTGAAATGTTACCTGTCGGACAAAGCTGTTTGAGGTGGTGTCAGAGGAGGTGCTTCCATCCGAGCGCTTAAATCGGCTCTTCCTCTTGCCGTATTTGCCCTGAAATGAAGAGGTTGGAGGCCAAGGGGAAGGGGAGAAATTGGAGAAAAAGAGAAAAACACAAAAAGTTTAATTGAATTATCTTGGCACATCTCGTAGAAAACCTTGTTTCCGGGAGTGACAGCGGGTAACATTTGGCATAGCATTTGTAAAAGCTTCCCAATATGATCGTGCAGCCAGATGGGAGCGGAGATCAAGCCGCACTGAGTCCCACTCCGAGGAGCAAAATGAGTCCAGCGTGTCCATGAGCAGCCTTCATCACTCGCCATCATGTTCTGATGCGACCCGGGGCTGTGTAATCTGATCGGCAGACCCCTTCGCGAATGGCCCATCCGGGTTTGGCAGAGAGACCTTGCATTACGGGAGCCACCTGCCCACGTTTCCATGGTTACGCAATGCCGGGCTAACCACATTTGCAGGAGGCTCATCTGGATGCTGACCTGGTTGTTCTTTCAGGGTAAAAGAGAAAAGAGAAACTATGAGCCGCTCAGATAAGGCTTTAGAAACTAAAAATCCACCTGTGATCATCTGGCAACCCCGTCCGGTGTTTACTCTAAATTTGCACGATGTCAGCGATGTTTACGCGCACACTTTCTTGCTTTTGGTAGACCCACAGACCTCCAGCACTCTAACCTGCTCACACACCGTGTGCACCTATGCAAACATTGAATGTCACAGAGCGGCTGCTTCAAACGCGTCTGCGTGTCTGCGTGTGGCTGTTCTGGGATCAACAGGAAATATCTCTCCTCGGCATTTGGTATTTGGTTGTCACTCTCCCGTCATGTCTCAGGTGACTGAGGCCGTTCTGCCTGCTTTTAAACAAGCCTCGACCTGGCACACATGTAAACACACTGCCACCCGAGAGCTTCCCTTTGTTGACAGATTTGGGCTCAGGTGTTTGGTATGAATTTATTTTTAAACCTCGTGTGGCGCAAAAAGTAAAAAGTCTGCTCTGCTTCCTGCTTGATTAACAGCTGCTGATGGATGGAATGAACAGCACGATGGACCACAGATAGAACAAGTGTGAAATAACCAACAACTACTGTGTTGCAGGTATAGTTAATGGCTTTTGATGCTGCACATGAGGCAATGTACCTGGGCAGCTCTACATCTTAACCTTGTGCAACGGTGCATGTGACAAGCTATCGTTATAATGAATGAGTTCTTCTACTTATGTCGAGCATTTTATGAGAATCGGTTATTTGTCCGTCGAAAATGGATTACAGTAATATTTTCATCCACATATGATCAGGGAACACTTTCAAGTCGGTGACTTGAAAAGCAGGCAATTTAGCTCGCTCAACGTGCACCACAAGTTCCCCCTGGAAACGCGAGGGGAAGAGATCTCCTCACTCGGCTGGACGTCACAGACAAAGTGCACTTCCCACAAAAGGTGGTTCATTCTCCCAGGATGAGGAGAGATCAGCTATCGAGGTGAGCGGCTGCCTACACCTGCCCCCGATGTCTCTGCTCAGTGTTATCCTTCTTCCCGTTCGGCCACAAATAGATCTCCTCCTTGTGTTCTCTCATAATTGAGTGATGGGGAAACTGCTCAACTGCTAAACATTACAGAAAGAATACAGATTTAAACTAAAACCATCACAGGAACACTGAATGCCTTATAAAACGCTTTCCACATTTCCGCCCAGCTAGGATCTGATAACATATGAACCGCACGTCCTCCAGATCCAATCTGATTGCATTAACATGGCTTTCGCCTCATCCAGATACTGGTGGGGTCTTACTCACCATCTTAATTGCTGAGATCTGAGGGAGCAACATGACCATGCAATCAAGCCGGTTGTAATCAGGCAGCAAGCAGCAATGGGGGGGGGGGGGGGGGGGGGGAAAGAACGACTATAAAACTGAACGAGGACGCGGCAATGAAACGAGCAACAGAAATCGTTGCGTACTCTCAACAGCGTCTATTTTCTGAATTTCAACCTCTAACCATCGGGAAGAAGACGCTGTGTGCCAAATTGTAAAAGCAGTCGCTCGAAGCTATTGTTTGTTCCAGCCTCCATCAAGCTGCTTAACTCCAAGCACCTTACTCTCCCGTGATGTAAGACGTCTCTCACTGTGTTATTAAGGACGATTACATGATTTCACTGATTTTTAAACCCTATCGATGTAAACAAATTCTCAGTTCTGTTCAGTTAAATAGTCTAAAGCATTTTCATAATTGGTTAATACTAAGAAACCATTATCCACAGCGGTGTAAAATGAGGAAATGTAGCTTCATGTTGAGCCAGTAAGTATCTCTGCAAAACCTGACTGCTGACAATAGATAGTTTTAGTCATGAATTGTATGTTGTTCACCTTTCTTTTCATTTGAAAATACGTGACTTTGATGACATGACTGTAGATGTTTGACCTCAACATTTAGACTGGAAAATAAAATGGCATCATAAACTAGGAGAGAACACAGCTAAATTGAGTTTTTCTTTTTTTAAATATGGGATGTTCTGGTGATGGTGGCAGGGGCAGATGTATACTCTGCTGTCCCAAGTTCACAACTGCATCGAACACCATGCGGGTTGGAGTTGGAGTGTGTGAGTGTGTGAGCGTGTGGGCGTGTGGGGGCGTGGGGGCGTGGGGGCGCACTAGTTTATGGGGTCTCTATAATCGTAGCAGCGACAGGGCGAGTTCCTGATAGCAAAAGGGCAGGGAAATGCCAGAGGAAGTAGGGAGGGAAGGATTCCTGTCGGTAAACATCCTCCCAGATTAAGTGTATAATTAAAAAGAGAGAGAGAGGAACATGGATCGGCTCCTCCGTCCCCTTCAGGATATTAGTAGTACTGCTCCCTGCTTGTTTCTCCACAGGAGAGTTATACGTTCATATACCAGCATGACCTGCTGCAGGTCTGCATGGACCTTCTATCTAGTGGATCAGAGGTTGTCACACACACACACACACACACACAGAGACACACACCCCCGCTGCCTAGCACAAGGAGGGGGGATGAGGGGGGGTAAAGGGAGGGGGGGGGGGGGGTTCCATCTGTTTCTCACCAGAAACCTCGCAGCAGACAGAGATACGAGATTTCTAAAAACGGATCGGACGAGGTGAGACAGTGGGAGCAGGATGGAGATAGTGGGACAATCCAAAGTGGATGTGGATGGAGAGCTGGAGGGGGGGGGGGGCGGAAGAGAGAAGCTGGGAGGAGTGGGAGTAAAACGGAGAGACAGCAGGAGATGGCTTTGTTTTAGCGTCGGTTTGTCATACGACGGGTTTTCTTTTCTTCTCCAGAGAGACAGGGACTGAGCTCAGTGTGGGTGTGTTGTTCTGGATATTCTCATCTTTTTTTTGGGGGGGGGGGGGGGGGCATTTAAATTGTTATGACTAAACGTGCCCACAACATCACGTCTGTCCCTAACAGCCTCCTATTTGTAACCTTGCAAACAGTGACGCCAAACGAAGGTTTGTGGACGGAATGGTGCGTGTGGGAGAGAAAGAAGTTGAATTTTTTTGAGGTTAGATCAAGGCGCTGGAGAGGAGTAGTTCCTCCTGGTTCAAAAACAGATCTGACGTCAGACACACGTCCGACAAAAACAAATGAATTCGTTTCATGTAAGAGTTGAAAACTTTACCTCGTATTTTTTTTTTTTGTGTGATTCGTGTCGATTTAAATAAAGCCACCCCTCCACCAGCTGGACGCCCCGTCGCGTCGTGCCTCGTCTACTTGGTTAATTAATGATTAATTAAACAAAGGCGTGGTTTTTAGTGGAGACCCGATGAAGGGACCGCGATAGAAACAAGGGTTACATCATACCCCCGAACACGGTGACACACACACACACACACACACACACACACAGAACGTTATTATAACAGGGGCGGAAATATAAATCGAAACGCAAAGAACACGAAAACTACAACCCTTCATCCATGTTTGATTATCTCAGTAAGAGGAGGAAAGGAAATCAGATGCAACCCCAGGCTGGAATCAGTGCCGCGGACACCAGCATCGTACACTCCCGAAAGCAAATTAGGCGATTTAATTACCGAACAACCTGTTAATCTTCGGGAAGTGCAGCAGCTCCGCCGTCATCGCATTTACTATTAATATTGCACCGCTAGTTCACGCAGTCCTTCTGGTTTGTCCGTCACTATTGATCTGCTTTTCTTCCGTTTCTGCCGCTTGCCTCTTACCTGTGTGTGTGGATGATGGTCGAACATGTCCATTTGGATCTCCTGGGTTGAGGTCGAAGGCGTCCTGGACATACTACTTTTCTGTACCATTGATTTAACTTTTTTGAATCTATTTTCAGCTTGGAGGGTTTATGAAGGTGTCGACTGACTCATCTTCTTCTTCCTCTTCTTCTTCTTCTTTTTTTTTTTTTCTTTAGGGAGGATGAAGCCGCTGATGTGTCTGAGCTGGCTGGTAAAATAATGGCAACAGCTGCCTCCTTCCAGCCTCTAGCGTTACACACTGGCGCACCGGGCTTCGACACTAGAGTCAAGTGAACGGAATGACGCACTAGAACATCCGGCTGTTTCTTTTCAAAATAAAATATTTCGGCAAAGTAAATTCGATAGTCTGGCAACCTGGCATTCAGTCGCTTTTCTCATAACAACCGTCGGAAGACATACGCCTACTTATGTTAATTGAAATGGACTTTGCCCTCTGGGGACTCTGTACATATCTCATTATTTTGCACATTGCAAATTTGAGTAGAAGACTGCAAACCAAAATTTGCAGCCTATGAAGCCCAATCAGCTTTAGTTAAACATGACGAAGCAATCACAAAAGTAGTCAAAAAGGCACTGAGCCCGACTGTCAACGAAAAATATGACAATCCAAACATTTACACACATGTTAATACACATAAATGTACATCGTATTTACAGTCATAATATGTGAAAGTAAACACACTTCAGTTTCATTAATGTTATCCACTTAAATACCAACAATGGTTCCCCTTTTGTTTTACCATTGAATCTCAATTTAATTCGTCCATTGCCTTGTAAGTATTCAAGAAAACGGTTACAACTGAGGGCCTCAAAACACATGCTCTGACTTTGAAGGCACATTTTTCTCACTACCGGTACGTTTCTCGTCGCGATCCGTCCGTCTTCACGTCGTTTCTCTCCCTTGTGCAGCGCCCGACAGCCTCCAGCTGGGAGCCGAGGTCCACGCCCCGCTGACCGGACCCCACCTTCACTCATCGATCGATGGAAGATCAACACAGCGGCCGTGCTGGAGGAGGAGGAGGAGGAGGAGGAGGAGGAGGAGGAGGAGGAGGAGGAGGAGGAGGAGGAGGAGAAGGAGGAGGCGGCGAGTGTGGACAGACTGCCGGGGCGAGCCGGCGGGGCCCAACCCCGGGAATCCAGGCACCAGAAGCCCTCACGGGTTTAAGCGGGGATTAAAATAGTTCAGTTTCACAATTACTTTTTGCAGCAGCGAGGTGTAGTTTCTGAGAGCTCGTGGTGATGTTGCCTTGGGCAAATATAAGGCAAACTCCAGGGACTGCGGTTGATTTCAGACTCGGTTCTGTTGATGATGTAATGTTGAAGCTTTGGGTGGGGCCTCGAAAACATGCCTACAAATACAGATATTTACAGTTTAAGCCCTGGGGGGGAGTTGTTGCCAGGGGCCCCAGGTGCTCCAGCATGGCTCTGGTTGATCAAGTGAGCAGAAATAACATCAACATAATCATATTATCCTCTCAAATATAAATAAAAAACAGGCAGGGTGACTCTGTGCACCTACAGCAATAATGGCAATAAATATGAATTGAATTTGGTGACCCATATTTATGTATATGTTTGGCAGTGGACACATCTTAAACACAACAGTACCGACATTATTTCTCCAGCTAGGCAATTGGTGGGCAAAAATGGCGCAACATTAGAATTAGGGCGGTCACAGTTAATGCGTTAATCTATGCGAATAATGTGGCCGAGATTCATGCGATTTTAACAAAGTTGACCCCGCAAACAAAACTGTTGCAAGCGGGAGTCAGGCCGAAACGATAGTTTAAGAAGGTGAGAGCTTTTTGCACTGGAAGTAAAAGAAAACAAAGGGGAGACTTACAGCGGAGATCTGTGCAGAGTAATTCCTCCACGTGTCAAACAAAAGAGGGGGGGGGGGTGGCAAACGGACCACTGTACGCACCGCTAGGCTATGCAACAGTGTCTAAAATACATGCTTTCTAAAGTGATTACTCATTACTTGTAAGATTTAGTCTTTTGAAGAAAAACAAAATTGAATCGCGATTAATAAACTTCAAAATGTGCCGTTAATTTTTTGCCGTCAAGTCATTTTTAAAAATCTTTTGACCACCCTAATAAGAATATATTCAATATTCTAATTACTCTGTTTCGTTGTGTTCTTTTTTTCTCAGGCAGCAGTTCATTCAGTAAACCTGAACAAACAAGGGGAAGATTCCTTCCACTCATTACCTCTGACCTGGGAAGACGATTATCTGTGATATAGATATCAGTGACGAGGTCCTTCTGTGACACTGAGTTCCCTGCTGATGAATCAAAGGCCCACAAGCTCGTCCTCCGCGGTTTATTCTTCCGGAGAGGCGGTTACCTTCGGTAGAAGCCCGGACGATTAACCTCTTCAAAAAATACAGACAGAAACAGAATCATGGTGTTCTTTTAAAAATGGTGCTGGCGTCTCTGTGACTCTCCTGCAGCAGCTGGTCGACATCTTTCCCCAAGAACATAATGTGCAGCGGGGGGGGACAGAGTTTCAGTTGGTTCCGGGGCTGCTCTCCTCTTTCTCATCTTCTGCGTTCTTGCTCAAGGTAACTGAGGGGACAGTCATCTTTGGCATTTAGCTTTCTTTTGTGTGTGTGTGTGTGTGTGTGTGTCAGTTCATGCAGTCATCACAGCAGTGGAATAAACTTACATTTTGGAATATGAATACAAGCAAGAAATACAATGTTCAAGACTATAATAGATACTCCTCAATATGTCATTCATTCTGTCCCCTGTGTTGTTCGTTTTTGTCTCCGTCTAGATGGCCATTATATGATGAGTCCACTTCACGAACAAGCCTTGTGAAGGAAAGCCAGAGAGTTGCACCATCATGATTGCCCATTAAAAGACCCTACAAATGTCATTCCAGTTTCCATCTAACCCTGCTAGAATGTCATTCTGCTAGTCATTAGACAAACGAGTGGCCTCACTGCTAGCTCAAAGTAACTGGGAAGTAAAGACTTCAGGCGTTATGCTGCTTTCAGCACCTTTAATAGCATTTACTGTACCTTGAGTTAACAAGTTGAAAAAATCAATACATATAATACAAGTGAAGATGCAATGCTTTACATGAAGTGCTTGAAAATGAAAATGTCACAGTGAATATCTTTGGGCTACAGCACACCTCTTCATTAATAACAATAATTGTAATCTGTGCACTATACCTAGACAGTGGTAATCAGCTGTTGCATTGCATGTAATAAGCACTACAAATCTGTTAAAGAGGGTCTCTTTTTTATGCACAGCAAAAATGTGAGACTAGTTTCTCCATCAGGTTGAACTGGTTGGCTTAGTGAAATGTGCTTGTGCTGCACATGTAAACATTGAGTCCTTGTTTCTCGCGAGGGTAAAGCCTTTCATTTAGTCATTTAGCTGAGGCTTTTATCCAAAGCGACTTACAATAAGTGCATTTCCACATAGAGATACAAACTCAGAAGAACAAGTAACAAGAAAGTACAATTTTCATCAAATAAGCAGTTTCAAAACATGTTATAGAAAAGTGCCATTATAAGTACAATTTAAGTGCTACCATTTGTTAGTGCTACGGTTTGCTAGTGTTTTAGTCAAGGTAGAGTCTAAAGAGGTGTGTCTTGAGTTTTCGGCGGAGGATGTAGAGGCTCTCTGCAGTCCTGATGTCATCAGAGAGCTCATTCCACCATCTGGGAGCCAGGAAGGCAAAGAGTCGCAATTTTAATGGCAAAAATATATGTAACTCTTCTAAATGCTTCATTTGTATAACCAGTTTATTAATTGCAAGTGCTGAGATGGCAAAGGCCATGGTATAAGAGACACTTATAAAATGTCCCCAGCGTCCTAGCTGTAGAGACTAAACAAAGTGGGTCATATGTGTTTAACCAGATTTGTTTTCAAGTGTTGGGAGGGCGAGTCCATGGTCAAAGAATTGCCGTGTCTTACATGGATTAGATGTCCCCAGTATCCTGGCTGTAGATACTCAACAAGGTGGTCAAGGTTTCTGTTGACGCCACCGATAACTGAACTTAGGTATAAGAACTGCCTCACTCTGTTAGGGGGCAAGGAGGTACTTGACAGTCTGCAGAGCACGTAGCTGTTGTGACCTTTCTTCCCTTGCAAGGAAATAAACAGAGAAAGACATATTTGACTCAGAGCCTTTGTTTCTTACTTCACGATTGTCTGTGCAAAATCTGTGGGAGTATTTTGGAAGGTTGAAGACCAGTCGAGCTGCTGCATTCTGGATGAGCTGCAGTGGTCGAATGGCGGCAGCAGGAAGACCTGCCAGGAGAGAGTTACAGTAGTCAAGGCGGGAGATGACAAGAGCCTGAATCAGTACCTGCGCCGCCTTCTGAGTGAGAAGAGGTCGTATTCTCCTAATGTTGTAGAGCGTGTATCTACAGGATCGTGTTGTCGCAGTGATGTAGGCAGTCAGGGAGAGTTGGGAGTCAAGTGTCACGCCGAGGTTCCTAGAAGTCAGAGTGGGTGTTAACACGAAGTTAACAGTCAGGTCCTGAGTGGGAGAGTTTTTTCCGGGGTAGAAAAGTAGTTCGGTCTTGTCGGGGTTGATCTTCAGGTGATGAGCGGACATCCACTGGGAGATGTCAGTCAGACATGAAGAGATCTGTGCCGCCACCTGAGTGTCCGAGTCGGGGAAGGAGAGAATTAGTTGGGTGTCGTCGGCATAGCTGTGATAGGAAAAACCATGCGAGCGAATGACGGAGCCAAGAGAGTTGGTGTAGATTGAGAAGAGGAGGGGACCCAGGACGGAGCCCTGAGGTACTCCAGTAGTAAGGGGACAAGGTTCCCGACACTGATCCTCTCCAAGTTACCCGATAGGTGCGTCCGTCAAGGTAGGATGAGAGAAGAGAGAGCGCGGAACCTGTGACACCAAGTTCCTGAAGGGCGGAGATAAGGATCTGGTGGTTTACTATGTCGAATGCTGCAGAAAGGTCCAGAAGGATGAGGACTGAGGAGAGAGAGGCGGCTCTAGCAGCGTGGAGTTGCTCCGAGACAGCGAGAAGAGCAGTTTCTGTGCAATGGCCCGCCTTGAAGCCTGACTGATGGGGATCAAGGAGGTAGTTACGGTGGAGATAGGAGGAGAGTTGGTTAAAGATGGCTCGTTCAATAGTTTTGGACAGAAAGGGAAGAAGAGATACCGGTCTGTAATTGTTTTCTTCAGAAGGGTTGAGGGTGGGTTTCTTCAGGAGTGGGTCAACTCGTGCCTCCTTCAGAGTGTTGGGGAAACAGCCAGATAGCAGAGAATTGTTAATGAGACAGGTGAGGAACGGAAGAAGATCGGGGGCGATACACTGTAGAATGTGGGATGGTAAAGTAGGTGACAAAGTCTCCTGGAAGAAGGGTGGAGGGGGGAGGATGACTGGGGGGTTCGAGGAGGTTAGCGAAGATAGAAAATTATTTCTTGGGGTTGGAAAATGAGGACTCAATTCTGGATTGGTAGAAAGCGCTTTTTGCGGCAGAGATGGAGGCAGAAAAAGAGGAGAGAAGAAACTGAAACGCATGCAGGTCATCAGGCTGTTTGTATTTACAACAAGATAGGACAAAAAAACAATCAAACAAAGGCCTACAAATTCAATGTGAGGAAGTTTTATTATGTTGTAATGGGTTTATTGGTTGTTACCAAACCAAAGAGGTATGAAACAAAGGGATAAGCTACTTAAAAAGGTACAGTGTAGGACTGAAAGACGGTGACCCTCCTCCTCACAGTAGCCCAACATGTAGTCCAATGTTGGCACATTTTTGTTCCCTCACTGTACAGAACATTTTTGTTCGTAGAGGAGAGCTGAGTCTGTTGCAGCTGTGGTGGCAGGTGATCCAGTACTTTGGGTTATATTTTGCTTGGAGATGCCAATTTCAGTTGGTATTCCTGGGTAACTTGAGGTGAAGAAGTCACACAAGTGCTCCTTGTGCACCCACACTGTGAGCATGCAGCGTTGCCACGGTGACGGGCTTCTGCTAGAGAGCCAAAATTGCAACAGTGCACTGGCACTAAGATGATAATGTACCAGTTAGTTGTATTTCTCTATCTCAGAACAGTTTAATTATTGAGCTCAAACGTTTCTTCTGTTATGTCTCTGCCAAGCACTTTTGTGCTAGGTATTGCAGCATTTGTTTTATGATAGAAGTACAGTGACACTGCTTTTGATAAGAGTCTAAGAGTATAAGAGATACAAACATCAATTACATTGTAAACAGCCAGAAGACAAACCACAAATATATTTGGCATCAATTGGAATTTCTTGAGTTTAAATCTTTTCTGCAAGTCTGATCTCATCCGTGTTACGATGCAGAATATATGTCACAAAATTGAAAAAGAAAACACAAAAAAGGTAAACCTGAAATAATACCCTCTATTGGTATAATTCTGTAGTTTTTAAGATACCTTATTGCACTGTGGAATCTGGATGTCCTTTTTTCATTACGAGATTGTTTTTTATAGGAAGCTGAATTGAGTGTTTTGAAGGATTACCTATACAAAAATGTGTTACAAGATATTTTTTGGAATATTTGCATCCGTGTATAAATGTAATATATTAAACATGACACAAATATTTCTTAAAAATGACAATCTAAATACTTTCCTGATTGGAGTTTGCAATAGATGGCGTTTCTGGTCTAAACAGTGCTTCCGTGTGTTCATAAAGCAGAATGCGCTGGACAATTCCTCACCCACAATGCAATGCAGAAACACTGGTTACGACCATTATTTTACAAGGGAAGAACAGCTATTTCAACTTTTAAAATTAACTCAAAGTTTGTTAATGTCTGCATTTTCTATAAGCATTTGTTTTAAGTAGCTTAATTAACGAACCTTGGAAATATGAGTGGTACCAAAATGTGTAGTATGGTCTGGGCAAATGGAGAGGTGTTTCGCGATGGACTCTCCTCTATAATGGTACGTTCCAATCCGCCGCTCGAGCCTTCCTTTTCCAACTGAAGTAGCAGCCATGAGGTAGGACCACTGCCGTTGGTCAAATACATGTCACCATTTAACCGTTATACTACTTTTTTTTACCTAAAACTGTACAATTAATCGCAACAGTTTCTACATAACCACCACATGAAGTTTCAACCTCAATCGAAGACCACCAACACATACATTACGTGCCAATGTGAGACACGATGTAGCAGACAGAGCAGCCATGTTTGCCAGCCGGCAGCTGGCTGTGCTGCTAGCTGTCGCTCAGCTACTCAAGCACTCTGACCAACGTGTCAGCTGTGCAGGCACGAAATATAGCACACCTAATGTAACGTCAGGTTGAGGGTTGGCATTTTTTTTTTTTTTTGCCGTGAGGTGTTTTAACGTGGGTTCGCGTGTGTCCTCCAGCACGCTCAGGCTCCAGAAGAGGCTGGCCTCCAGCGTCCTCCGCTGCGGCAAGAAGAAGGTTTGGCTGGACCCCAACGAGACGAATGAGATCGCTAACGCCAACTCACGTAAGCGACCGCACAACAACTTGTGTCAGTCGGCGTTGTGGCGTAACTATTTTACCCGTGGTATTTGTCTCGCAATGTGTCAATGCTGGGTTGTAACGTCACAGTTAAACCGGCACGTGCGCCCCCTATTGCTGATGCTGAGTAACATGTCGATGTTTGTAATGTCAACCTGAAGCACGCTTACCACCAGAATTTAGAGGTTTAATGATAAACGAATGCAAAGGACAGTTTACAATTGTATGCATTGAGGTTAAGTTATTGTGACGTTTGTTGTTTATTTTAACGTTAGTACAATTTAAATATTGTCTTTAGAATCTCCATGCACAATAGATTTTTTGTCTTGTATACGCATATCCTCAGTTTGCTACGCATAGGTTTGGTTTCATTTCACGTGATCTCGTTGCATTTTGAAATGTTTGGAAATGATGTCCACATTGTGATCACATTGTTTTATAAAGCTGTGCATCACCCGTAGCTCACTTGTTTCTTTACTTCTTAAGGTCAGCAGGTCCGTAAGCTGGTGAAGGATGGTCTTATCATTCGCAAACCCGTCACTGTCCACTCCCGTGCCCGCTGCCGCAAGAACACGTTGGCACGTCGCAAGGGAAGACACATGGGAACTGGTGAGTTCAAACCGCCAATGTGGTTGCCATAGGGGAAAGTTATCGTGTGAAGATTGCTACATATATGTTTAGGTTCCATACACCCGCTATAGTTGACATGCTTATCCCTTTTTCACAGGTAAGAGGAAGGGTACAGCCAACGCCCGTATGCCAGAGAAGTTGTGCTGGATGCGCCGCATGAGGATCCTGCGTCGTCTGCTGCGTCGCTACCGGGAGGCCAAGAAGATTGACAGGCACATGTAGGTCCACAACATCCGCGGTGTTTCTGCAGTGTTTGAGGTGGCGTGATTTTAAAGCACATAATATAGATTTTTGAATAGTTTTGTTTAAGCGTAGGCTTTTAATAGAGTCAATTTTCCGATGACATTTGGCCACACAAACATCCATTCATCTTGTTTAAGTTTAGGTTAATTAGTAGCTTCAGCCCCCAGCTCTTTCTACAATAAGCAGACCGGAAGTTATTTCAAAATCAGTTAAGCAGATTGTTTATTATTGTATTATTTCACAGTTTTTTTACCTCCACTATTCCTCAGGTACCACAGCCTCTACCTGAGGGCCAAGGGTAACGTGTTCAAGAACAAGCGCATCCTTATGGAGCATATTCATAAGCTGAAGGCAGACAAGGCCCGCAGAAAGCTCCTGTCGTAAGTTTGGACCCAGCTTTGTTTGTTTACTTTGTGTTTAGAAAAAGGCCCTTTGAACTGTGTTCATCCTGAGTCAGACACATTCAATTCCACAGAATGATGGCCCATTTTTGACAGATCTATCTGCAGTAATCGGCAATTACATTTTCATTACATTAATTTTCAAATTGTTTTGTACAGAAACGGTGTCCTATCTAGATTTTCTCCAGTTATTTTGTGATCCAGTTGTTGCGATCTGTTAACACTTGTGTGTTAGAATTTACCGCTCAACTAGAAACTAAACAATCTTAACTAAGTGTACATTTGAAACCAATGCACATGCATTAAATCTGCTTAAATGATTACACACTGTATGAACACCTGTCTCCCTGTCTTACAGTGATCAGGCCGAGGCCCGTCGCTCCAAGACAAAAGAGGCCCGCAAGCGCCGAGAGGAGCGTCTCCTGGCCAAGAAGGAGGAGATCATCAAGACCTTGTCCAAGGAGGAGGAGACCAAGAAGTGACGTGGTTCTGTCAATCCTCACTGACACTGCCACCTGTCAAGTGCCGACAATAAAAGTGTACATAAAGCAACTGATGGCATTGTGTATCTTCTTTGCTCATGAAGTGAATGCCTGATTAGTGGTAAGTAAAATTTAGCTTGAAGGCTAAAATCTCTATTTCATGACAATTTAAGCAGCTAAACCCTCCTATAGGCTCTCTCCATAGGTTTGTTTGGTGTGTTAGCTCCTGAACATAATACCGGACCTGTAATGAGCTTAAACACATATGATTCAAACCGTATTAACAGGATTGATTCATTAGAATGTATGTTTTATATCCCAGACGACATGAATGCTTCACGAAACAGTAAAATTATTTTTAGTAATACCTTGGTAAACATAATTGCACTAATGGTTGATTTGGTTAA
Organism: Pungitius pungitius; assembly: GCF_949316345.1. NCBI lineage: Eukaryota > Metazoa > Chordata > Actinopteri > Perciformes > Gasterosteidae > Pungitius > Pungitius pungitius. The sequence continues at coordinate 4,817,275 of NC_084911.1, read as the reverse complement.
TTCTCTTGAGAGCTCACCTCTGGTAAAATAACCTCTGTAATGAATAGCTGCTTCTCACCTAAAGTTTCAGGCACCGACAATATAGACGCTGGATAATCTGCTCTGTCTGGGGAAACAAGTAAATAAGAAATGCGTCAAAATAAGCATTTTATATACCTTCATAAAGTACATTTCAAGGTAACATAACTTTTTGTGTACAAATCTGTCTAAACGAGGACTCTTCCCTTCATCTCACTGAATAAAGTGAATTTACGAATGAGAAAATTATATATGATTCAACACATTTATTTTAAAACAGAAAAAAATATTTGAATTCACATGATTTCAAGACAAGAGTAACTACGCCAGCAGACTGAAATGGTGTGAAATAACATGTTTGCGAACAAATTGCATTGAAGTTAAAAAGAAATCTTTCCCTGTGGTGATATTACGTGTTTTAAAAGCCTACTGTATGTGTTTTTGTTTACAACTCTCAAACCATACAAAATAATCCTCAAACCTTTAACTTACAGCTGATCCCGATTGGTTTCATTTCCTGCTTGTTATCCTCCGATCTGGACACACAGTGAAGACTCCAACCTCACATGTTTAAGGTGATTGTTGGAGCCATAATGCAGATTTTGGTGATTTTGTTTATCTTGAGGGAAACCCCCCGGGTGAACTGCGACATGCAGTTTCCACATATGAACACAGGGTGGAGTTTTTGTTCTTACCGTAAGAAATGCAAATGTAAGTGCCAGCTACCGAGAACAGGTGTTGATGGGAAGCAGACAGTTTTGGACCGTGTCGCAGGTGTCAACGTGTCATGCAACGAGGTGGTGTCTTATTTGAGGGGCCGTTTCGGACTTTTGACTATTGAGACACGACCGCACTCACTAATGAAATGCTTTCACACACACACACTACCGAGACACTCACACATGCATACTCTGGTAACCTATGCACGCGCATATATAAAAACACACGTACATATGAGAAACGCACACGCGTACATGTATACATCTGTGTCATATACACACACATGCAAAATGCTTACATGCATATAAGTGAAACATTTATATGTATCTGAAACACTCATGCATGCACATATGAAAAGGTTGTACATATGATGTTGATCACTAATACATTTTTAACTGAATCTCTTGCATATGATTACAAAGATTAAGTCCCAAATGGCCCCTTATAGTCTTATGCTGTGGGGAGCCTCTAACCAACCGATGTGATGTATTGCAAGCAATATGTTGTAGAATATCTGTGTAATATGTATAATGTGAAGGCCACTCTTGTCTGTTACAGGCATGGCCGGATGTGTAATGTGGATGTGTTATTTCTGCTTATTGATAGTACTTGCTTTTAATCTTTTCGTTTCTCTTTAACCAAGTCTCCTGCACTTTGACCTACGTATGTTGCTTTGAATCTTGTGACTTTCTCTGCGGTGGCACCAATAAAGGATTATCTTAACTCTTATCTTATTTTACCTTTGTATTACTTTACATTATGATGAGCTAATAGTTTCTGTCTCTGTAACCAAAGGGTGGTTCCTCAGTGAGGAGGTGTTAGGAGATCTGCAATAATACATTAAACACGACACACAGATAATCAAAAACATGCAAACAATAAAAATGGAAGTAAAAGCATGCAGATACAAAGATTACTGTATAATTAAAACAAAGTGGTGTCTGAAACATGTGATCTCCTAGGCAGTTCACATTTTTTCTCGTCTTATGAAGTGAATATGGAGATGATTAGAGAAGAATATAGATCATTGGCCATTATTATATAGACATTTTAATAGATTAACACAATGCACTACATGTTCCTTCCACAATAGTGGTTTTAAAGATTTACACATAGTGTGTGTGCGTGTGTTGTGTGTTCCGGTGTCATTAGTGCTTATGAGACATGCAGGCTGGTAGTAGTTCAATCATGCACGAGGGTACCAGGCCTCGTGTTAAGCAGCTCTGGATTGCACCAGGATCCGCTGTTCCTCAACCACGTGACCACCTGGTCCCACCCTCTCCATCACACTTCCCTACACAGGCATGGCAAATGAGGTGCAAGGGGACAATATGAGGGCCCACAGCTGGAGAAAGCTGACAACAATGACTTCATGAGGTGTACGCAGGCATCATTGAATCGGGTTAACGCGTGGAAAACGTAAGCAACATACAGATATGCCCCTCTCGAGCTGTTAGCTACATTCAGCTGCCTGTAAAAGATAAGGAAGGATAAATCATCTCAATGTGCATCCTGGTGACGTTAGACAATTGGTGATCATCGAGGGTCTTTTTACAGAAAGCCAAGTAAGTAATGATATTGTTTTTTTCCCCCACTATGGTAAATTGGATTTAGTTTTTGTCATTTAGGTTTTTTTTCCACTGTGTTCTAGGTGTTTGCAGAGTTTAACAGAATAAACCTGCTGAACGACTTTTTTGATGCATCACACTTTCTCGAATTCTTCATGTCCAAGAAAGGAGGTGTTGGAGAGACTCGTGCAGCAAATTGATTCACGGGTAAGTCTGTACTGTCCAAACTTACTGGTGACACTTTTCACATTGACAAACGATATTTGTATCGTCAGATTTGAATGTTGCATTCACTTCTGGAAATCGGATGGCACAGCATTGCGCAAACCGCGTGCTCCCGGGGGCCTCTCTGTTCTACTTGGTGATGACCCCAGAAACTTCTACCACACATGCTTTATAAGTTCTTATAGATCAACTGAAGTCCAAGCGGACCTTTGTTCCAGGTCTGGTCATCGGTGAAGACGTAACCCTCCCTCCAAATCAACTCCACCTTGACGCAGCGTCGACTGCCATCATCGCTGAGGGAGGTGTTGTCATGGATGATCTCCCAAACCTACCTCAAGCACTTTGCCTCTATGATATGCCTTACACTTGGACTACCCCAAGGACATTAAAAATACTTTTAACTTCATTCAAAAAGTGATGCTTGGCTTGGGACAGGACAAACTCACACTTAAACCCTTAGATATCTCCTGTTGAGCTGAACGTTCGGATCTCACTTGTTGATCACAATAGTTTGTTACTTTTCTTGTTCTGTGGGCTAAATTAAGGGACTTGTTTCAAATGTTCATCAGTACGTTGCATCTTGAACTGTCGGTGTATGTTTAAAATACAAGTGTGAGATCGATTTCCTGTCATTTAACTTTTCACGGCTTGCTGTTGGTGTTACTGTAATGTAGGCAAAAAATACTCCATTGTTCACAAAATTCCTTTTTTTTTTTTAAATCTCAAAATCTGTGCTACACTGAGACTCCTCCTATACTGCTACCTCAAGTTTGTCTTGCTTCCAAGTAACTAAAACTGGTTTTGGAACCAGGACCAGTGCTGTTAAGGAAGTAAGAAAAAACATAAGCATATCATATAATTGAACTTTGTTTTCTACTTTGATTCATTATGTATAACTAATTGGGATTTCATAAAGAGAGTATTTCTTGTTTTTCATTATTGTATATAGGATGTTTAGAGCACTCAAATTACACAAGTAATGTGAACTTGGTTGCTTTAAGGCAATCGGTTTTCATGGTTTTATCAAGCAAATAACCGCTGTTCAAGTAGATTATACTGATATATTTTATGTAACATGTAAAACATGTAACGTTAGTTGATCAAACTTAAATGCCTTGTACACTACACTACACAATTACACTCTTATCCACCAGTGTGATAACGATTTCAATATGACTCACCCGTACGGAGTTAAAGAGGATTCCCACGGGAACGCAAGGGCTGCACAACACGGAGAAATCTCCTGTGTTACAAGGTTAGGAATGTCAGCTTGAAAAATCCCTTCTTTGGCTCTAATGTGGTTAAATAGCTTGTGAAATGTCTGTAGGAGGCTAATGGCTGACTGTTGTGCGTGGTGGGCATCGGTCTGGTCTGTGAAGAGGGGAAAGGAGATGAGAGGTCTGGACTTCCTGTTATTATCCTGGAACTGATATGCTGCAGAAACATGATTTCTTCCGCTTTCCTCTCCACATTCTTGCAATTGTTATGATGCATAAAACGCCTCAGATATCGACTGTCTGATCAGGATACAAGTCACATGCTGTGGACCTGTAGATGTGTATTCATAAAAAAAAGGGTTCTTCCATAAGGAAATGCAAATCCATAACTGCAACATTGTATTTGCAGTTACAATCAACATGGACGTCAGAAGATTTGCTAAACCCGGATGGTACCTTGGACATTTTGTGTATTTAACAGGAAACATTTGCATTCATGCCAATTGCTGTCACAACATGGCCCTGAACCCGAAAGCACGACTCCTCAGACAATGTTGAAAAAAGATCAAAAGTCAATTAACAGCAAATGCCGCTCGAAGATGAGGAAGAACAAAAAAGGATGTAGAAAATAAACACTAGGCTGAAAACGTAATCAAAATAGAAAGCGAGCCTGAACGAGAGAGGTGGTAAAGCCTTGACGATGGACAGTGGTACACTGTGCCTTTGACTTGGGACAAGACGAACTGGCCCAGGACAAAGGGAGATACACACACGGGGTAAGGGCAGAGGTGGAAACAATCGGAGGCAGGGTCAGACTATCAGACCGGCACAAAGCGGGAAGGAGCATGTTGCCTGAAACGAGAGGAAGGTTCATTTTCACAATAAAACCGGAAAGACCGAGACACATGGACTGCGAATAATAACTTCCTGTTTTAATTCTTTTAACCACTTTACGCCCTGCCTTTGTTTAGTCTCCACATTCTTTTTCAGCTTACCATCACCTCACCTGTATTTAAGCCCCAATCACCCACTCATCCTTGTCAGGTAGTCTATCGTCCTACCCCCAGTTTGTGTGTTTCAAGCCAGTGTGCCTCGGGTTGGTTTTTGATCTTCCTGCTCTACTTTTTGGGTCGCTTTGTAAAGTCGACTTTTTCGCCAGTGAAGATCCCAAACCTGGAAAGAAGTATTTTGTCGTTTTTATTCCCCTTCCACATGTGGTGGAGTTAGGAACGCAGCCTTTCGGCTCGCTCCTCCCCAACCAAACGGCCAATTAGTGGCGGGCCTTAAAAAGCCCCCGCTGTCATGGCCTCAGTGCCCTTTGATCTTGTGCTGGACAGGTATTTTTGCTGTGTTGGTGTTAAATTGTATGTCCTGAATTCTGTATACACGAAGCTCCCCCCCCCCTTTGGCCTTGTGCTGGACAGAGAGAACCTGCTGCTGTTTTGCCACTTTATATTTTGTAATCTTGTGTTTTCTTCGGTTTAATTTCTACTGTTTTCCTCAGTTGTTTTGTTTGTTGTGTTCAGCCTGCCTAGTTCTTATAATTTTAATCCCGTTTTAGCGATTTGCACTTAAATTGGTAATATTTTCTCTAATAAAACCCTTTTTGAATTACAACGAACCAGCGTCTCTGCCTAATCCACATTCATTTATTTTGCGTGCCTTGGGTATCTAAAGCTGTATTTCTTGAGGTGTATGTCTTCAGGTGGCATTGTCGGTTCTTCCCCTAAAACCACGTCACACACCTATGTACAAAATAAGATTGTTAACTGAAGTGTTATCTCGAACATGGCATGTGGACAATCCTGTTGATAAAGAAGCGCTGTTACTTCACGGGGTGTTAACCGCCGTTATCTGGAAATGACTTGTTTGAACAATCATATATGTACATAACCTCACCCGTCCTCCTTTAACTAACGTCACCCGTCGTGAACATGCACTCACATCCGAGCACATTCGTTGTGTAGCATTAAGTGTATTTGCAAACTGCAGTTTCCTTTACAACATCGGTATTGCGGAGAATATCAGTAACGCTCCTGAGTGCAGAGCCGTGAGAAAAGTGCGCCTCGATCTGAAACGTCTTCTTAAGCTTTGTTCCCAGGACACAAACCAGTGAGAGCCATTAAACAGGATTTCCACAGGATGCACCTGAATAAAACACATTATAGGTTTAATACCATTGTTCCAGTTTTTACCAGCAATATTGTAATTAAATATGAGCATGGTGCGTATTTCAAGCCTGTGTGTAGTGCATTCTAACAGAGTGTAAAATGTAATTTTACTACCAGGAATTAGTCAAATCGATTAGGATTGTGTGTACGTTAAATAGTAACTCACAGCAGCAGTCGCCGTACGCCTGCATTAATATTTCCAGCTCAACAGGGGTGATGTGTGCCCACCGATTGTTTGTGGTTGTTGAGGCAACCTACTCAGAGTTGATTGAACCAACTCTAAACAGCTGTTCTGAAACCCAAAACCCAAACTCTGGAAACAAAAAGTTTGTTAAACCGCCTACTTGAAACGGAGCCCTGGTTGCTCTTTATTGATTGCTCATTCTGTCTGCTCGGCAGCCCATACACACGTTTTCTACAAACCCTGATGTTTGCCAAAATAAAAACTTTACAAGAGCTTTATTGTTTGGGATTTTTGTGGAAGGGGGAAGGGGTTTCAGGTTTTTCACGTTTCAGGTTCACAGCCCAGCTTACCCAGCACATTAAGGCACTGCTACTTTGTTGCATTGTGCCCGCTGGGATTTTTTTTTTTTTCGTGGCAACTCAAAAACCCGACATAGTCACCTTGTGAATTGTGTTGCCCCATCCATCGCACCTCTGAATGGGAGCAAAATGAACTCCCCATCTCTTCCTGCCTCTTTAATCCAACTCCCTCTTTTGCTTCTCTCCTTTCCGCCGGCTCATAGTTACCTTGTTGTTACAGCCGGCATGTGTATGAAGGTAGATTTGTTCCTTTATCGTGCAAACAAACAAAAAAACTTCTTACATCGCAATCAAAAGGTTTGTAAGTAAAAAATATATAAACTGAAGAAAAAAAAAGAGTTTTTGGCAATTTGAACTCTAAGATGCTGTTTATATCGTCCCAATCATGTCAGTGTTAAATCAACGCTCAACGAAGCGTTTACAATTTAACTTGGAATAAGTGTTGAAAACAAATTTTCTCCGTGTTAAATACAAGCGACTTCCGTTGCATGTTAACCCATGGTTTTTACATTTTAGCCCCGGGGGGGCAATTTGAGGTCAGGTGACTTGCTCAGGGACACTTGTACATGGACATGGTGCAGGCAGGGTTCAAACCACCAACCTCGTGTTTCCTGACACACCCTCTCCAATCCACGTGCCACCGTACGAAGAGTCCCAAGGCCAAGAAGTGTGACACTGTACTGTTACATTTCAAACCTATCAAAGAGTTCATTCTTTAACTCATTGGTTTGGAACGTGTTTCCTGATACACACACACACACACACACACACACACACACACACATGTACATTTTGAGGAACACTAATGTCAGGTGTCATGGTGGTTAATACTGTTGCTTCACATCAAGAAGGTCCTGGTTGTGACTCCACCCAGATGCCTTCCTGTCTAGTCTGCATCCTCTTCCTGTGAATAGTGGTGTGAATGCGGGTGGTTGTTTGTCTCTGTATTATCGCTGTGATTCACACCAGTGACTCTGTACGAAGGAGAAGAAGAAATTTGAATGAAGTCAAAATACAGTTGATTTGTTCTCCCAGAAGAATGAACACCAATGAAAGTGATATCAACACTCTCCAGAGTTATTTTTGATCAACATTAGTGTTCTATTTTTACTCTACTTATTAGAATTTAACTCTGAAATTCAGTTCGCACGAGTTAATTTAACACCAATTTGGATTGGGACCAAATACACTCTGCAATAGTGTTAAACGTAACTCTTTAAGTCTTACTTTAACACTGCACAAAGTACTGCGTACGCAGGAAATACTGAACTAAAGGCCAATTCAGGCCACAGGGGCTTATGCGATGTGGGCGGAGGACTCCGGGAGGGAGGGAGCTACGGCTCAATGTAGCAGGAGCCAAGTCGAAAAGTGTGTTTTTCTAATAATGATCACAATTGAATCTGAAAGTTCAAGTGTCTTAAACATTGGCAAAAAAAAAAAATGCCAACACCGTGGTGTTGGTCTTGAACAAACGATAAGGTCTCACTCACCCAAGGAAACACAGGAGGAAGGTTGTGAGGAGGCGCCGGTGAAGTAGAAGAAAACTCGAGCGAAGAGGCAAAATATTGCGAGAGAGAGAGAGAGAGCGAGAGAGAGCGAGAGAGAGAGATTGGGTGTTAAGCTGTGGGGAGGAAATCTTAAACAGAGGTAGGAGGACAGAAAGCAGATGACGAGTGTTGATCAAGCAGAAAGTAGGAAGGTGAGGGGCTGCGGGTGAAGTTAGCAGGAGGTGAGAATGAGGTTGAAGTCACTTTTCTTTTGGGGGTTAACGTTCTTCCTTTTGTTGAGCGTGCTGACAACACTCATCTGGTACATGTTCTACTACAAGTAAGTTTGCGTTTGGCTTTTTTTCCGACCACACGGCACTTTCGTCATTCCTTTTGAAAGTGTAAGTGGCTGTTGGAGGTGCGAAAGTGGAGATAAAATGCCCCGCGCACTGTTCGTGCACGCCCTACGTCTGTTTTACCGTTAAGTGAAGAAAAAACGGAAATGCTTCTTCTTTCGTTTTAAACCAAGAACGGAAAGGGAAGACGTGTTTTCCGTTCTTTTTGTCTCAATCCAAAAACGTAAAAACGAGCGAACGAAACGTAAATAACGAGTACATTTTGTTTTTTTGTAAAGTTCTTTGGGGTTTTTGCCTGTAAAAGTGGCGTAAAGTGCGACAGCTAAGCCGGAAAAACGAATATTTCACAGTAAAAGTTAAGAGTTGTCTGCGAGAAAGTCGTTCTTTCTGTGATGCGAGAATCTACCGGAGAAGCATTAGAAGAAAAGTTAATAAAAATGATAAAATAATTGTGTAGACCTATATGCATGTGACGTTGATGGGAGAGAACCGCAAGAACGCTCGTGCGTGTATTTTGAAGCATGCTGATTTATTGTGAAGGCCAGAACTAGGGTCCCGGATGTGTTGAAAGCATCGAAGGTGACTTCGGTGACCCCGAAACAAACGAATATCCCCGAAAAACTTTGTTTACAAGGACGAATGAGGTCCACCAAAGGGGGGCAGCGCCTGCGCAACGCCGACTCACCGTCCTCCTACCGACTCTGGGACAGGCCAGGGCTCACTTTTATACCTAAAACACTATCCAGGTCAAACAGTATGAAGTTAAGCTTTACTTTAACACCATTATATCATCTGAAACCGTTAACAAAGTAAGTTAAAAACGGCCTAAATGCACCTTTGATATTTCATCATTGAGTCCAATTGTGGCCAATAAGATTACGTAGGGTGACTGAATAGCGCCTGAAAGCTGTCCTCACTTTGTTGCGTGCTTAAAAACGCACAGGAAGGCAAATGTAGAATTAACTTTACCATCTAATACCTAATAATACGGATACAATTTTCAATAATTCACATTAACCATAGAATTTCATGGTGTATTTTTTCTTTTTTAAGTCTGAGGAGAATTTTAATTTGTGAAATATGTAAATACATTTTCTCAATATTATGGATATTATTATTATGGTCTGAATATAATTTATAAAAAACGTAGGCATGAATTTTATAAATTTAGTAAGTATGCTGGGAAGGGTACTAATTGATGAGTGCGGATGAGGACTTCGTGTTCACTGTATTTCAATATAACATTACAAGACATTAAAACGTGGAGAATGAAGATCACCTACATCTTAATGCTTCATTTCTATCCCTGAGATCAGCATTTTACTCTCCTGTCCCTTGTTTGTCTTGTTTGTGCCACAGAGATGTGAAAACTCGAAAGCTGCCTATTCCAAAGAAAAGACACCCTCCGCCTTCCGAACTTTGCAAAGGCTGCAGGTCAGAGCAAACACACTCACTAACATTGTTTTTAAGCCTTCATCATATCAAATGTCAGCGCAACACAGATTACAGTATGTGTGTGTGTGTTTGTGTCTGTCACAGGGAGGTTATCGACAAAGTAAGAGAGCGTTACAATAAAACCTGGATTAAGCAGTTCGAAGATTATCGAAAATTCAGGTAAGAGAAAAGGGCCCTTTCTCAATACCTGAGACGGCGAGAACGGACTGGCGTTCCCGCTACATGGTGACGTCACCACGTCAGCTGGTCTTGCTAATACGTTTTAATTTAGTTTTTGACTTTGAATATTTTACTATTAACAAGCTTTTGTCTCATTTTCATCAAAATTAGAAATGGTATATATAATATTGAGCACCATATATATAATCAGTCATAAAATAATTAGCTTTATCATTTTATGAGGAGGAGGTTGGATACAGTAACAAAAAATAAACTATTATACAAAAATAACTTCAGTCATAAAATTACATTACGTTACTTAAATAAAGTAGTATTTAAAAACTTCGACATGAAGTTGTGTTTATTTTCATCTGTCTTTGTTGCCTGTTGCTGAGGTGAAATGCATTCTGGGATATTTGGCTCTCACAAGAACAGAAGAGCCTGCTCCGATGCATGCCCGGTAAAATGGGCGGGGCGAGCCACATCCGGGTATTATGACCGTTCTCGGCCAGATGCGGACTTTAGAATTGGATCAGTACTCGGGCTGCGACTGATGACGTTTCACGGGTCCACGAGAACAAAAGTCCACACAAGAACGCATATTGAGAAAGGGCCAAGGACATTTTTTCAAACTTTTCATTATATACAGAATTTGTAACATGAGAATAAAGTTCGACAGAATTGCAAACGATTGTCTATGCAAGCTGGACCTGGGTCCATGGTCGCAGGATTTGTGCATTAAGCTCTGCTTAATGGGGCACATGAAACAATATTTGTCTCAGTTGGTTATTTAGGGGAGCTGTCAGAACAAAACCAAAGGATTAGGATTTTTCCTTATTCCTACAACCTCTGCTCTTATGCACAACATTTCACTGTTTGCTTTCTAGATGTAAAAAAAAATAGGTTATTATTCAAAATCCTGGAAGTAGAAGGGGAAATGTTGAATAAAGCAGAAGAACTCACAGACTGACGTCTACGACAAAGATAGCATGCCTTTGGATCATGTGAGTTATAGCAAAACAGAGACAGACTTCACCTGAGGGACCCAACACTGCTTTCACTCAGGGCCAAATTGAAATACTTATATTAAAGAAGAAACATTTTCTATTCAATGAGCTCTTACTGAATTTAGCACATTTGAATATTCCCTCAGAGTTTCCAGTATGTTATTTAACAAAGTCTCTGTGGTTCCACAGATCTGAGCTGAGCAAAAAGTGCCATGGTATCAACGATGCATTAATCACCCAGGCCAACACCCCGGTGGGAGCAAAGATTGTGTATGATGGGGAAAAGAAGCGCTCCCTCCAGGTGACCCCGGAGATTTTCAACACCTTCCCAAAGGTACGTTGTCTGGCATTTATGAATAACTACCTAAACATCAAAAGAAAAATACAAAAAATGACAGACAGTAAGGATAGATGCAGTCAAACAAATAATACAATGAGCGACAAAAAAGTCATGTGATACAAAGATGAGTTAAATAACGCATATTTGATGTATGTTGATGTGACATGTTTATCATCCCTCGTGAAGCAGGAGGGATGATATGCTTTTATCAGCATATGCAGGATATGCTTTTAGGGTGTGGCTGCATTGTGGCCGTTATCAGGTCTTTTTATTGTATGTGCCCAAACAATAACAAATGTGAAGTAGTATAATGATGTAATAGTATAATAAAGTGTAAGGAAATAAATGATTAATACACATGAGCCAGAAAAAGGTTTTCTGTTTTTTTCTTTCTTCATCAATACAGACTATTTGTCTTGTTTGATATTAATTATATATATATAATTTGATTATATCGACAAAAAATCGTTTTTAAAATGAAGCAGCATTAAAACCTAAAAACAAAACTAAAACTAAAAATACAGTAAGAATAGATACAATCATACACACTACACAATGAGCGGGAAGAATCCAGGTCAACACGTTTTTGTGTTTAACATCCGTCTTGGGTAGGTGCCAATCCAGAGACTGGAAATCATTTCCAGATGTTGGAGAGAAACACACCTAAGCTGGCCGGGAATGAGTGGAAATAACTAAATAAAGTAAATTAGAGAATGAACATGTAGGATTAATAACTTGGCCAAAGAGGCAGAATGTTAAATACAGGAGCCGCACTAAGCCCCACTTTGTGATGCGTTCAACGTCCGTCACAATGACCCGGTAAAGTGGAATTGGGATTCCTTTTTATGTTTAGTCTCCGGAAGCGACCATCACATCATTGTTTGACCACTGCATCCTAATTACTTATTAATAAATAATAATAATTCTGTTCATTAATTCCAGGAGCATCCATTCCCAAACAAAATATGGAGAACATGTGCTGTTGTTGGGAACGGTGGGATCCTGTCCAACAGCAGCTGTGGAAATATGATTGATTCAGCGGAGTTTGTTATAAGGTTAGAAAACAGTGTTCTTTTTGGCAGATATTTTTGATTTACTCTTATTCTTTAGACGAAAATGCATATTACTTTTAGTCACATTTAGTCATTTTAATCCTTAGTTTTAGACGAGGAAAACTAATTAGATTTTATTCTAGTTTTAGTCTGGTTTTAGTCACATTTAATAGCCATTTTAAACTCGTTTTCTTCCCTTCTCAGGCCCAGCGTTTTAGCGTTGCCATGCCTCTGAATGTCGCCATGTCCCTATATTATGATAGGATGGTGCCTTCAGTTTTAGTGACCTGCCGGTGGCGACAGATCATGTGACCTGTCGTTCATAGTCAGTGCGCTGGTGCTCTCTGTCCGCTGGCTTCGGTCGGTTATCAAAACGTTGGCCAAATGACCCGTTTCAGACTTCAGGAGCAAATACAGAACCCCTTCGTGTTCATTTCTAAAGACTCACATTAAGACATGCATGATTTTATTTAAGACGCTGCTGCACAATGAAGTTAGAATTTTTTTTTTACGGCAAACCCATGGTCATGAAGATACTCATTTGACACTCGGTGTCACTCAATTAGGGGGGAAAAAAGTACCGTTCCCTTCGTGAACCACCGTTAAAGAAAGGTAGAATGAATTTAGTCATAGTTTTAATTTTCAAAGATCCGTTTTCGTCACGTCTTAGTCAGAATTATTTATAATATATAACAGAATTAAACTCATCTCTTTGGAAATTACAAAAAAACCCCACTCCCAACATCTCCTTTGTTGCTTGTTCAGGTGTAACCTACCTCCCCTGGACCACGGCTATGAGAATGATGTAGGGATCAAGACTGACCTTGTGACAGCAAATCCAAGCATCCTCATTAACAAGTGAGTGAAAGGACGAATCTCTGCCCCTTAAAAGTCTCCCTGTTGTCACCGTGCGTCACGTCTGCGGTTCATTTTACAGGTACGGGTCTCTACAGGAGCGTCGGCGTCCGTTTGTGGAAAGTCTGCGTACCTACGGCAACTCTTTACTGCTCCTTCCCGCTTTCTCCTACGCCTTCAACACGCCTTTGTCCCTGCGGGTCGTGTACAGCATTGAGGACTTTAAAAGCCCCGCCCGGCCTGTCTTCTTCAACCCCGAGTACCTTGAGAATTTGGGCCTCTTCTGGCGCTCCAAAGGCCTAAAAGCACCAAGGGCCAGCACCGGCCTAATGATGGCGAGCTTGGCGCTGGAACATTGTACCGACGTGCATCTTTATGGGTTCTGGCCCTTTGGTAATCACCCCCAGGGACTCCATGCGCTGACTAACCACTACTACGATGACGTACAACCTAAAAGCGCAGTCCATGCCATGCCGGTTGAGTTTGAATTTTTGTTGCAGCTGCACAGTCAGGGCGTGCTCAGGCTTCACCTGGAAGATTGTGAACCAGGTTTCAAGTAGCTCCCAAACCCAACCGAAGGGCTGGAGAGAAGTGCTTTTATTAAAGCTGAACCGTTCATAATGTCTTTCATATCATTTTGAATGAATGGACAGACAGTTTTGCGGCTCGTGACATGTGTCCTACAAGGTGGATGCTCGGACTTGTAGTGAATGCTGAGTTGGCCGATGAGCAGCACTAAAAAAAGACCTCTTTTACGTAGCAAAAGAGACATTTGCACTAAAATCAAACAATTATAAGAATGTAAAAATAGAGCTTCAATGGATCTAAATCGTATTTATTAACAGGAGAAAAGATAATATATTTTAAAATCCCTTGTCCCTTGTTTGGGATCAAACTGAATGTATTTATTAGAAAATATATTTCCTGTTGGAATTACACGGTGGTGGCGGGTGGTGGTGGTGGGGGGGGGCGGCATGTGGGTGTTGATGTAAGGGTGCATATCAGTGAGAGCCAGGGTCATGGGGACGAGTTTGTGTGTGTGTGTTTGTGTGTGTGTGTGTGTGTGTGTGTGTGTGTGTGTGTGTGTGTGTGTGTGTGTGTGTGTGTGTGTGTGTGTGTGTGTGTGTGTGTGTGTGGATGCAAAGCAAATACTTTTTTGACCATGTCTCACCCTGACATGTCGCATGTTTTTATATGATGAAGCTGATTGTCGTGGCCATTTGTCCTTGAGATCATTAAACATTTGTGTCAAAGTGCCACTGGTGCACCACGGGTTTGTTTCTTTCACGTAGCAAAAGAGCGGATTGGCCAAGCAGGCTTTCCTTTAACAAACACACAAACATTACATCACTTGAATGCCTTTCCTACGCTGCTGTCCCATGCTGGTAAAATGTCTCACCCCGATGCATGCTGGTCCTCGGCTGTGGCTTTAATAACATTCAGGTACCAATAGTATTACCCAATTAATTAGACATCTATTTGACCCAAATTGTGTGTATATTTACATAAGAATGAAATGATCACAGTCAATTAAATTGACTACATAAACAGAAAAGGCCATTTTAATATATCATTGAATCAAACATACATAATTAAACAACACTATTTAAGAAGAAAATCAATAATCTTCAAAATAGCTTCCACAGAGGACATGTTCTGATGTAGAGCATTAGCAAATTCATGAATCCATTATATATATATATATATATATATATATATGCTGTCCATTGTCTTATTTTATTTTTTGTATATTGGATGCAGCAGCTGCACATTTTTATTTGGCATTGATGAATAGTTACTTCAACATCAAAACAAACAATAAAATAAAAGACAGAAACAACAGATGCAGTCATACAAATAATACAATGAGGGAGAAAGAAGCCAGGGTATACAAAGATGAGTTAAATAACGCCAACATACTGGATGTGACATGTTTACCATCCCTCATGAATCAGGATATGCTTTTAGGGTGTGGCTACATTGTGGCCGTTATCAGGTTCGTTTATTGTATGTTGACCATACAAAAGCCTATTTGTACAATGCGGCAGAAAACGATTTTCTCTTTTTTTCTTTCTTCATCAACACAGACTACAGTTATCTTTCTGTTAGCTGGTGCACTTTATCTTTGTTTTTATTTTTTATTTTATCTTTATTTCTTAACTTACTAACCCATAGCTTTAGCTTACTAACCCACAGCATATATTTTATTGTAGTTTTTATCGTATTGCTGCACTACGTTGTCTGTTGTTCATTATTGTACTGCTGTCATGCACCAACCGCCGAGTCAAATTCCATGTATGTCTGACACATGGCAATAAACGATTTCTGATTCCTGATTCCTGATTGATATTATCCTCAATTATATAAGAAGACAAAGACAGTAAGATTAGATGCAATCATACCCGTAATACAATGAGTGGCAAAGAAGCCACGTGATATAAAGATAAGTTAAGCAATGTCAACAGGTTCTTATGTCTAACATTCCAACAGTCTTGGGTAGGTGCCAATTCAGAAACAGATGGAAACCAATACGAGTTTCAGGTTACAAGAAATCAGTTCCAGACAGGCAGGGAAACATCTGGATGATTTTTTTTTACGGGGAAACAAAAGAGAACTATGCCACGAGATAACTCTCTGCCCCTGGATAGCTTCTTGACTTTCATTTAGTCCATAAAGCAGGAATATCTGAGTCACATGACCTACAATAGTTTGCGAAATGTGGGCCAAGATGCCAGTCATTCAGACTCAGGACATGTTGCCTTAAAATTCTCCCTCTCCTTTGACAGGAAGTTGCCCCCCTACTGGCTCCTTCTGGTCCTAGATGCAGCATCTGCCTTTCCTCCATTGATCTTCAGTTTGTGTGCATCTGTTTGACCCAATGCAATGAATAACGTAGTTGAGTTACTTTTTTCACTGGGGGATGAGGTTTGATAGGCCTCCAGAGGAGGACACTGTCACTGACTCTCAGTGAATCACCCGCGGCTCGTTGGGAGAGAGTGGCGTCAGCATCATCTAGACATGACTTCCGTCCTTAGTGACACCCCTGAAATCTAAAAACATACATACCCTCCTTACACCAAGCCCACTCTGAGTGGAGCAGAACATGTGGAGAGTGCGGGGCGGTTTTGTCTCAGGTGACATAACTAACGTCATTGCACACCATGCCCACTGAGTTTAAATTCTTGTTGCAGCTGCACAGTCGGTAGATGACCGCACCCGGGAACCAGTTTAGAATGTGTTTTTGTGATTTAACCTTTTCATAAACAGCACGATTTGCGCGAAAAAATGAAGCCAAAACCAACAGATACCAACGGAAAGGATATCGGCAGGATTTTTTTTTTATCATCCTAAGAATGTCATATTACAAGTAAAATTCCTAAACTATAAAAATATTTTTTTGGTGCATGCTCAGTCCAGCTTATCTGAAAAATGCTAAAATGCTTTTGTATTTTGTATTATATGTATGTTGTTGTCAGTATGAAAATCATACTGTCTGTACTGATTTTTTTATTCCTTATGATTTTTCTATGTTCTAGTTAGTAATAAATACTTAATCACAAAGCGAGTTCACGATACTTTTGATTTCTCACAACGACGAGGATGGGATGGATAGAAGGCCATGTAGTATAGGTGATTCCCCCCTGAAGGTGAGAAGCTGCCGTCCCGACGAGACCCGGATGGCCGATCCATCCATTTCAAGAAAAAAAACACGCAGTGAGATATCAAAATTATTTTAAGGCGGACAGAGTCATGACAAAAAAAGCCTGTCGAGATAAAAGCAGAAAAAGAACGTGTTATTCAAGGCAGACCGGGAAGCTTTCAAGGTGTGGAGGTATGAGTCGGAGAGAAGGGAGTGACAGAGGTTGGTAGCATCTAATTCATTAAGATCTTACAAAAAGTTCTGAAATTTGTGCCCGCTCTCACCCAAAAACACTTTATCCTTGTTTTTATGAGATCCTGAGGAGATTGGTGGCCACAGATCTGGACTCCCGCTCCCCCCCCCCCCCCCCCTCACTGCTGCTCCAGCCTACATAGAAACATGCAGATCATTCCTGGCACGCCTGACGTCAGCCTTTGATCTTCACCGTGGCCTTAACCGACCCCATCCAATGGGGGCACAGCCCCTAGTGCCATATGAAGACCATCTGAAAAAAATGTTTTATAAGCAGAATGAGACCTGAACTACAGATGGTGAGGAGATCGTGTGTAACCCGAAAAACGTGAACAAAAACGTGAACATTCCGAGTCCCTCAGAAAAGAGGACTGACTAAAAGGTTTTAAAAAGGCTCAGGTTGCGTGTCTACACACTTGCAGAGCCAACAATTTGCCCCACGCCACGTGAGGCGTGGAAGAGCTTGTGGCAGAGGCAGATCAAACCCGGACAGGGAGTTATGAACTTGAGTTATGATGTTACAATTGTGGAAAATAAGGACGTTGGCGCCTACAATGCACTGAGCAAAAGAGGATGAGACACACAATACGTCTGATTGAGGAAGGCAGCGGGAGGGCCGGACGCCAGAGACGGAACACCAGACCACAGAGGAGTTCACTCAGGAGAATTTGGCATTGTGTTTGAGCTCAACATCAGATGGCATTAAAAAACAAAAACAAACAAACAATAGAATTGAATAACAATTGCTCATGACCTTGCAAAAAATTGCACATACACACATTACTGCAGCTGAAGATTACATGCATGAACAGTTATTACGTTGTACATTCCATGCAAGCATAGGGCGAGATAGAAGGTATGAGGAAGTATGACATGACCAAATGTTGGAGATTATGGTTGAAGCATGTGTATTGTGTGTGCACACAGAGCAGTAGAGCTCGTCGAGGAACACACACACACACACACAACACACAAAGATTTGTATCCAATCGTAGCAGCAGATGAAGTTCCAGAGCTGTCACAAGTACCGCCTTCACTATGGGCTGCAGAGCACGATGTGCAGGATTTGCAAGCAGTGAATGCCGCCACCTATCAACAAGCACCAGAAGTGGCAAATCCACATACACAAAGGTTCCACCAGGCGCCACACATTTTTCTGTCATTAATATTAATGGGTTACCACGAAAGCCCAGGTGTATTCCACAGAGAAATTAGAGAGAACCTACACAATGTACAACTCCCTGCTGGGTCGGCCCTTTCGGACGATGTGGATGATATGACGATTTGCAGCCCATCAAAAGAGGCTTGTAAAATTGACCCACTAGCGCTACTTTAACATTCGGCAGAGAACGGACATAAGGCTAGCCTCCAAAAACTTTGCTCTCTCCCAAACGTATTGCGGCTATTCAACTGGTACCAAAACAAACAAATGATGAGTTTTTTTAGGAATGACTTTATACTGTAGACAGTGGAGAAGGCCATTTTAGCATCACGTGACATTGTGGGCTACTCTGACGTCCCACATGCTGTCTCCCATATCTTCCATGCCCAGAAGACTTCTCACCTCTCTGCTCAGAGATGACTCAGACATCATAGAGCACTGTTGGAACGGCCTAACATTAACTGTCAAACGCTGCAATGCCCTTAACCCAGCTACAGTTCTTCCAACTGCAGATGATGGAGAGCCTCATGATTGGATTGTGCCAAAGTCTTACCGCAGACATGCATTGCAAGGCCTGATCTATTGGAGGCAACCTCTTCCCAAAGCAGATCTTCGAGCTATTTGTAGACGGCTCCGCTTCCCGCTCACCCGAAACAGGGAGCGATCAGGAAACAGGAAAAGAGTGACTGATCGCTTTCCTTATGCTGA
Organism: Pungitius pungitius; assembly: GCF_949316345.1. Taxonomy (NCBI): domain Eukaryota; kingdom Metazoa; phylum Chordata; class Actinopteri; order Perciformes; family Gasterosteidae; genus Pungitius; species Pungitius pungitius. The sequence goes on along the minus strand of NC_084911.1, from coordinate 4,798,340 downwards.
TCCTTCCACACTTTAGTCTCTTGCAGGTGCACAGGAGCTTTACCCGTGGAAACAATCTGGTGCCGCTCTTGAGGTCGGGTTCTGGACAGTAGGCCTTGCGTGCCACGTGCCGTCTTCCACGTTTATGCTTAGTTGTCTCACGGAAGAGATCGCAACCTCTACATCTCAGAAGCCTTTTTATCCTTCTCAGCTGCTTGGCCAAAAAAAAGATGCAAAAACATGATTGAGTAAGCAATTCATTGCATTTTTTTATTTTTTTTGGAAAATAGGTCTTTTCACATGCACATTGTTTCATCCAATCATATGAAAAAGACTTTGCCATGGGATACCAGATTGGCATTTAAAGAAATGCACATTTTTCAAAAGGCATAGAAAAACACACAAATACACATATGCATGTATGAATCAGATTTTTTTAATGGTATAACCACTGGTTTTATTTCCACTTCCCACCCAGATGGGTGACCATTAAAAAACATGTAGGGAAACACTAGTCTTTCTTCTGAAGACATTCTTTTTTACATTGACAGACAGATGCTGAGGGTGAACATTGTGGTATCCCTGATAAATAGACCCACAAAAGACTTCTGATACAACCGCTTTGTAACGGGCTTTCACTTCTTATTCATTCAGCTGCCAAGTATCAAGCATAATTAAATGGCTGTAAGTTCCAACATGTGTCTTTAAAGGTATGCAAATGCATATTGTGAATGTAGAGCAAAACATGTCAAACTGTTTCATAATTTAATGCCGTGTCATTAATATATTTTTTTTCTACTACCATGCAAATGTTTGACTTATGCAATTATTCATGTAAGCAACATATTTTGGCTTAAAAAGCGAATCAATGCTACTTTCACAAAGAATGAACATTCCCAAAATATACCGACATAAACATATTGCTGCACAGCGGTCCAAACACATATTGGCGCCTCAATATAATTCAGACAGGGCACTTTCAACTGTGTTTGATTTCAGTGTTTGTTGGTGGCATGTTGGAGACGCACGGCTTCCAAAGCACAGTAACAATATGCAGAAAGGAATAAATTCTAATACATTATTTGTAAGAGCCATTTCGGTTCAACGGGTACACTTCTTTCTTTCTACCATATTCTCTTACTTTCTCAGTCAGCAAATAAAAAAAGAATCACATAAACTACGATAGTTCTTCAAGATGTGAGGCCGAGCTGCCAGTGATGCAGAAGCATATCAGCTTATGGCACCTCCGCAAAATTCCCCATCCTCCCTCTCTAGGGGCTCCCTCCTCTGACAGTAAGGGGCCCTTTACTGGCTCCTGCCGGCTCTGACTGCAAAGCACCAGCAGCTGCCTGTCCTCCGTTGTTCTTGAGTTTGTGTGCATGTCAAACGCAGTACATAACTTAGTTGAGAAGCTTTGTGAAGAATATAAATAGGTCTGATAGGCCTCCAGGGGAGGGCACTGTCACTGACTGGGAAACTCTCAGGGAATCACCCGCGGCTCATTGGGAGAGAGAGAGAGTGGCGTCGGTGGGGACAGTGTCGATCGCTGCTGAAGTACTTCTGGTGATGTATGACCGTATGCTGGAAGCCGGGCTTGTTGGTCAGGGCCCACTCTGATGGACTCTTTCTGCTCAAGCAGCCTGTTGTGTTCTTCACGGTGTTTGTGTGACAGAAGCCACGAGTCCAGCCGCACATGAACGACGGTCCAGTGAGTTCACTGTTTGCCGGAAAAGACAACATTAGTCCTGGATTTAGGATTTGCTCCCCCTCTTAATTTTGTCCGTGAAAGCCACTGTGGGCAAAGCTTGGAATGGTTTGAATAATTTGGCACTTCATGTCCTCTTGTTTGTGGCCGTGCACAAATGGCTGTTCAGCAGATCTCAGAACAATGTTGAAAAAGCAGTAACACTTAAAAAAAACATGGTCAGAGATTTGCCACATAGATTAGATACCAACACTCTAACACACAGGGAAAAGTCTGGCTTTTTTTCATTTCTTAATTATTAAATAAGTCACCATAGCCGACATGTTACAAAAATATACTATGTCATATTTCACATTTTTTACAACTGGAAGGCAATTTAAAACACAATAACCATACATATTCATACACCAAATCATTTATAAAAAATCTCTTTTTCTTTATTTTACAAAAAAGGTTCTTTAAAAAAATTGTTTTATCATAAAAACTGGCTCGAACAGAGAAATTGACTCCATTTTGGAGTTTGCCATTTTGAATCATGTTCCAAAACACTTACTGTAATACAAAAAAAACTAATTACAAAATGGTTGGTTGGCATTTTTCCACATTTGGAGTAGAATGGCCACAAACCACCAGGTTCCAGGGCAGCCTGGCATAAAATCTTGGCACTGACACTTGCATCACACAAACAGTGTTTGGTCTCACAAAGTATAGTAATGGCTTCAAATCTTCTCCATTACGACATGGTTATATTGCAGCATCAAACGGTGAAGTTGCTGCACTAAGAAGACTGACACAGGTTAGTCAATAAAAAAAGGGAACACTAAAGCTGGTTAAGTTCTTGCTGGATCCAGGAAGCGTTTTCATATGGCGTCTACTACCCAACGAAGGAGGCCCCATTGTCTAAGAAGTTACCACTAGGGGGCAGTCAACTACAAGGCAGACGGGAAATCAGTGGATCGCAGAGCAACCTTGGTCAATAGCTGTGAAGAGCCAGAGCAAGAAACTGAAAAGTTTAAGAGTAAGGTATAAAAACTGGATTGCTTATGCACCTTTTTAAAAAGAACACTTTTTTTCTCAAGACATTTCAGATGTACAGGGTGAAATAGCCACCTGCTGTACCAATCGGTTTCTGAGAACCAGTTGTTGTAACACAGTCAAAAGAAAAACAGGAAAAACGCAGGATACTTCAAACACACTGTCAAATGTCAAGTCACAACAACATAACATTGGAAACTCTACATTGGAGAGAAAGCAGACAGAGAACATCAGTGACAGGACACGGCCTTTAGGGAGGTGATGATCTCATTGTATCCTACATGTAAAGTCACCCCCCAAGGCCCTGATGCTGAATGATGTTTCATTTTGTTTGCGTGTACATTGTTTTTGGCGTTGAGAACACCATTACAGTATGGAGTCAAAGCTTTAGTTCTCTAGAACGTACGGATGTCATGGCATCCCTTTGCCTTCCAATTATGACGATACTTCATTTTGATGTCCGAAGATTTGGGATGCAAATGTGTTAACGAAGAGACGGCGTCTATGCGGAGGAGCGGCCAGAAAATGAGTTAAGCCAAATCTGGGATCAATCGGATTAGCAACGGAACTCATTATTGTTCAGTAATTTTTTCAAAGTTCAAATCCCTAAGAGAGGATGAACGAGAAGACAACAGAGGTCAACAACCTGCTCCAGGACATGAGGAGAACGAGACAACTAAACGACAGACTGTAGCTTACAGTTTGTGTAGGTGTGATGTTTCAAGTTAAACAGTGAAAGCCCAGACAACTACTTGTCAGCTGCGATATCTGTTTTTACACACCGTGGTACACAAAAACACATCTTCTCCAGCTTGCAAGATTCTTTAAGGCATAACGGTATTTAAATATCCAAGGAAGATCGCATACCCCTCGTCTTTCAGTCTGCAATGTATAGATGGTTTCAATGCATGCCACTGTTTCTGGAGTTAAATCCACACGGAGGGCTTACCCTCTCCTGACTTACTGCTGCTGCTGTTGCTGCTACTGCCTCCTCCACTGCTGCCTCCTTTACCGTGTTTGAATCTATGCTTGCGCTCTTTCTGAGGCTGTGGCTGAGGTTGGGCCTGGACGATGTTGCTTTGGGGCTTGTCGTCCCGGTTGTCCCCGAGCTGTTCCTCGGCTCGGTGTTGCTGACTGTAGGCCTGGATGGCCGCCTCCAGCTGCTCGTGAGCTTGCTGGATCATGTCTTTGTTCAAAGCTACCCGGGCCTCCCCACCGGTGGGGAAGTTATCCTCATTGCTACCAAATTGCTGCTGCTCCTCTTGGGCAATGTTTTCTCGGTTCTGCTTGCACGCCATCTTTGCGTTGCTAAGGTCTGTGTACGGCATCTGCTCCGGCTTTACCACAATGTTGTAGCCAGGTGGAGCAGACGGGGTGTTCCATGAGAAGGGGTAACCGACATAGTCCGCTGCTCCATCTCCACCCACCCCTCCCTCGGAGCCTGCCTCAGGCCCTGCCCCCCCTACAGACCCCTCCACACCTCCACTGGCGCCCAGCAATCCCAACTGGTACTCATCTTCCTGAGGTGGGCGGCGGCGGCGGCGCAGAATGTCACAAATGGTGCCGATACCCAGGTGGAGCATCTCCCAAACGTTGAGCGTGAGGCAAAGGACGGTGACCCCATACATGATGCGCAGGAAGATGGTCTTCTCCGTGGGACGCGACACAAAGCAGTCGACGCTGTGGGGACAAGGTTTCCTCGAGCACACAAAAACGGGCATCACACGAAACCCATACAGCAAATACTGGCCTGCAAGGAAGCCTGCTTCAAGCAGCGTGCGGGTCACCAGTTGCAAAACGTAGACCCTCATCAGCCCCTCGTCCCTGATGCGCTTGCGCCCGTCATGCCTGATTTTGGGTCTGGGTGCGGGTTGCAACGGATCCCGCGGCCTTTTTGGGGGCTCGATTTCTGGCACTTCATAGATCATAGGGTCATCCTCTTGGTCGTCCTCAGTCTCCTCAATGCCCCGGTGCTGCCGCGCTCCAAAGCAGATTTTCCTGGGCTTCCTGTGCGTGTAGCCTCCTCCACCTCCTGTTCTAACGGCGGAAGATCCACCCCCTCCTTTGGCTTCATCTATTCGTGCGATCTTGTTGACAGCGTAGCCCATGTACATGAGGGAAGGCATCGCCACTAAGATGATCTGGAAGACCCAAAAGCGAACGTGTGATAGAGGCGCAAAGCCGTCGTAGCAGACATTCTCGCAGCCCGGCTGGCCCGAGTTGCAGACGAACTTGCTCTGCTCGTCGTAGTAGATCGACTCTCCGCCAACAGCAGTGAGAACGATGCGGAAGACGATGAGCACGGTGAGCCACAGCTTCCCCACGAAGGTGGAGTGGTTGTGGATCTCCTCCAGCAGCCGCGTGAGGAAGCTCCAGCTCATTATGTCGCTGGACAGTGGGGCAGACAGTGTCCCTCTCTCAACTGTTCACAGACTCTGGAGGAAGTAGAGCGGGAGGAAAGGGGGAGGATAGGGATAAAAGTAGACAGCATGAGTTCGCCATAAATGCAAATTTCATGAATTTATCAAACTAAGTATAGCATTTTTTCTTGACTTTTATTTCTATAGAAGTAACATTCTGCAAAGTCTCTAGCACAATTGGAAAGGCGGTGACACAAATATAGCATTTTTAATAGCAAGTTCTGCTCTTCTTGTGGCACGAAACGCACACTCACTGAATTTGGAGCTCAGTGAGGTCGCTGTCAAGTTCGGGCTTTTTAAGGAATTAGAAGACCAAACAAGGAGGAAAGAGGATATCCGTATTAAAAAATATCATCAAGCAGCATTGAGAAGGAGAGGAAATAATCCAAATAGGAAATTTGCTATCGCCAAGTACACACTCACTTTATTTAACAGCCATCTCTTTTTGAAGAATAAATCCTCTTAGCGAGCCTTCTTCTGTGTGAGGTGCAGTTTTCTGGATTGTATTAAACTGACGGGTTTGTCATGGTTCTGAGGTAAACAGCATTGTGCTGCGCTTATGTGCCTGTGTGTTTGTGTGCATGTGGGCACAGTTCAGGAAAAGGGACATGTTGCCCATGTAGGTTAGGTCCGGGCTCCGGGCAGCCCATTCAAAACCAGCAAGAATCAGCAGGTGGCCCGGCTCAAACTGTTGGGAGTCGGATTGCAGACCCACATTAGCTCAGGCAGCGCAGATGAACCCAAACACTGCCGTCCCTCAGGGCGGCTTTGGGGGATAAGTATGACACCTCCACTGAACTTTCCCCTTTATGAAGCTGCAATAGCGCATGGCTTATTGTCAGCTGCACTGAGAGGAAAATCCAACCATGAATTATAGCTTAGTTTGGGGTTTCAAGGGCTTCCAGGGTTGATATCCTTACCAAGCAGGTTGAGGGCTTAGTCAAAGCGAACTGCAGCTGCAGCGAGAGGAAAAATGTAGCTAGAGGAAACCAGCAGGCACCCCCAGCCCTCTGCTTTGTGTCTCCAGTAGGAAAAGAGAGGGCGGGAATGTTTGTGGAAAGGCTAGCGATGAAACATGTGTCATATCGATCACTCTGACCATATAAGGACATGCCTGGGACAAAGGAGGTGGATGTTAGGAATCCTTTGGGTGTGCATGCACACCCCAGTACGCTCATTATCCACAGACAGTATGTGGAAAAGCCTGTGCACAATCCGACCAGGCGACGGAGGATGCTAACTGTGAGCGCCTGTGACCGACATGTATGAGCAAGCAGCAAATGGCTGGAGCGGAGGGAGAGGCGGCCACATGCACACAGAGTCATGGCAGCGGCCTTCTATGTCTCACAGCATTACATCATTTCTTTACATGTAACTCTTATTGTGCCGTAATGTTTCTAAAATAGTCGTGACCGAATTCAGTAGGAATCAGCAGGAAAGGTTTGACTGCTTTGATTTAATATAACGGTAATATATATACTGGTGCTTAATGTTTTAGGGCATATATTTCATTATTATTTTATTATCTTTGTTCTGCTGTATTTGTCTTTTCAGTGCTGTAAATTGAGAAGGAATAACTATTATTTTTATAACTATAATTATTATATACACAGGAATAAATTATTATATACACATATAACAAATATAGCTATAACAATAATAGTTATTCTGTTTGTGTATATAACACTGTTTTTATTAATGTTTTTTATTGCTTATTTGACATACTTGTTTAGGTTTTCTTTTCTTTTTTTGGAAGACTGTTTCTTGTTTGCACTTTACCCCACGCTGCTGTAAATCCTGTAAATTGAAGGGTTATCTCATTTTATCATAAAAATGCATACATAAAAATGTATTTTGTAAGAGATTTTTTGGGGGATGTGCAAAGCCTCTACTCTTGCTGTTTTGAATTAAAGGGCGACATTACTTTAATATTTTAACATGTTTTTCCTGTGTACTCATGATGTTTGCATTGAGTGAAATGTTCAAACCCAGCTTATCATGTTGGGTGGCTACAAATGGGCTCAAATGTCAAAGTGTAAAATGTCTCTTGCATGATTATATATGATTATATCATATTTATTATTTAAGACATATTTGGTAGTTTCTTTAAAGATCTGGATCTATATAAGAATGTAGATGCTTTGTGGGTTTTGTGTTTTTAATTCCATATTGGAATTGTAAAACCTGCTAGATAACTTTTGAACGAGTCATATTTGGGTATTTGATGTAACAGGAACTTTATTAAATGCACTTTTGTAGCCTAAAACAACCCGTGTACATCCATGACATACAAAGAAACCTGTGTGTGTCCTTTGATGATGAGGTTTGCGCACCAGGAACTGTCACGTTACCTTCTGACCAGGAGGGACACTTCAGCCCAGGACGGCGGTTGCCAGGGCCACGGCTTAATACTCGTGCTATCTTAGCCACATATAACCTGGCATTCGCTTTCTGATCCAATTAATGTCTGCGCGAGCTAGTGGGGAAGTTAGGGGTAAGAAGCTGACTCTGTGCATTAAGTTACTGTTATGAGTCAGCCTCCCGAATAGCACCACACAGATCAGCGGCAGGCAGGCTTTCAGTCTGTTATTCCCATGCAAACAAAGGACAGGTTTATATATAAACTGGTGGAAATCACGTCACACTTTGAAACATCGAAAAAGCACAACAGACCTTATATAGCCCCAAAAAACGGCAACAAAGAAAACCCCTTTGAGTGTAAACCTGCTAATGATCTTTGACAAGGAGTGACATTTAGGATCAATCAGGCTGTGGAATGATGGGTAATCAAACTATCAAACCCGTCTGCTCATAGTGTTTCCCCAACAATGCAAGGTCAAAGGTCAACAAGATCAGTTCCAAAGGGATCTCTACAAATTCAACCCACGGCTAATTCAACCAGACAGTTAGTTATATAGTGAACGTCACTGAACAGCTCCCCTCATTCACCGGCTTTCATCCCTCAGGACTCACACTCACATGCGGATACGTTACATAGACAAGACTCCTAGATGGGCCAACACCCACATCTGGCTACATCAGCCTCAAAAAGCACACAGACTAGAGCCACATTGTCCCTGCACATGCACAGACCGCGAGGACGAACAACACTGCACTTGGGGTTAGCTAAGGGTGCTCTTCTTTCACAGTACTGACTCGTCATGTGGCGTGGGAGGGAAGCCGGGGGAACGAGCCCAGCACAGTGCAGGAGACTGCTGCATGGGAACGAGGGGTGTAATTGGACTCTTCAATGATGTGTGCATCATTGAAGAGTCACGTTCTGTTCTGTAACATGTAGAAGTAAATAACTGGTGTGTTCATTATTATATAATTGTGCATATTGACGTTGAATTAATTGTCCAATTTTAATTATGCTAAAATGCCCAATATACATACAGGGAAATATAACATCGGAACGTGCAACAATTCAATACAAAGGAATCAAAGAGGACAGTATGCTACTCAAGCCGGAGGATAAAGGTCAGAGGTTACCACCAGATGCCCTGAACATCCTTATCTTGGACTGTTGAGGCATTGTACATTTAATAAAGACGAATTCAAGATGATGATATCTCTCTTTCTGTCAGTGTTACTCTATTTTCCCACTTTTCTTCTAGCTTGGCTTTGATGTGTACAGATCTATGTACAAACATAAACACACACTCACAAAGTCATACTAATAAACACAGGCCACGGGCGACTTAAATAATGAAGGTCCTGTAAACGCCAGGAAAAAGCTCTAATGAGTACATGTTAGAATATTAAATTGATTTTCTTCAGGAAAATAAACCAAGTGAAGCAAATTAACATTTGTATGCACATCTGAAACATAGTTAATTGCAAAACAAAACGATTAGAGTACATAATATCAATTTTGTGCATTTATTATAATTAGAAGTTATTGGAATAATTTGTTTGTCTGCTAATCTAACACAGAAATCTTTCATAGTCCCCAGGATACTCGTATTTTCCCCCTATGAATGTCTGTATGAGTGTCAGTGCAAGCTTGGTTTAGACATTTCCTCATTCTCCATGATGCTCTCAGTTAGATATCTAAGTGTTTTTAAATTAATTGTGAACGATTGTTGTGGGGCAGATCCAGGAAAATAAACCGTCTGTGGTTTTCACCTCTAAGTGATTGATCCTGCTGATCTGCTGCCGTTAAAACTTTCCTCATATTGACTTTAATATGATCATGATTGCTGCCTTGTTTATTCACCATGCGGTTTCTTTATGTTTGTCTGTGACATTTAATGACAAATAATTAAAAGATCTCTATTATCCTGGTGTCAAAAAAGCATCCGCTGACATTCCCACTGGACTTTCAAAATCAGGTCTCCACAGTGACACTTTCCTATGCGAGTGTTGCAACTCGTTTTCTAAAGATTCAAATCCATTTGTGGAGTGATGCATATTTGTATCTTTGTTTTATATGCTCATGTTCCATCATTCCTGCAGGGATTCATAGCTGTTTGATACACTCAACAGGAATGAGTGGTCTGCTATGTCACGTATTGCATACCTTTTTATAAATAAGATAATGCTATTAGTGTTGAAGGTCCACATATCACAATTCAAAATGTTACTTTTTGCTTTTGTGCTTCTACAAGTATCCACCATCTCAAACAATTGACAATCTTAGGTTAGAAAAGCGTTGCGGATTACAATACTATTACAATAATTAAATTAACAATAGATGTTGATTAACTTAACAATGGATGTGTTATTTCTTCTGAAATAATTTGTCCCCAATTATTTTTAAATTTTTTTGTATACAGTTGGTGCACTTAAATAGTTTTAATGCGTGTTTTTCCACTTCAAAAGAAAATTTCACACCTTCAAACATAGGTGAGAGAGTAAAATGTGCTTATATTGAATTACCATAAATCTTTAACAAAAATGCAATCAGCAAGGATTCCGTGTTTGAAGCTGTAAGCACCACCGACATAACGCGCTGCTCTGTGTGCGCTCATTTAATTCAGGCTTTTAAAAGCTTAATCACATAAAAAAGAAACACATTCATCATGGAAAATGGACACAAAGCTAAGACAAATCAGACAAAAGCCATATTTAGTCAATAGTTTATGAGTCTCTTTTGACCAATAACAATAAATTTAAAATGAATGCATTCTGATACCAGGACGACCCGAAGGCAACAACAAACCCCCGGATGGTTTTAGTGTCTATAAAATCTCGTTCATTCCATAGAGCCAGTCGCCAGAAACTGAAATGCTTCCTCATAAAATTTTTAAAAAAAGCCTGAGGGAGTTATGAGACAAACGTCCGGGACCTCTGAGCGTGTTCTGTTTGGGCCGATGTTCCACCGTCCTTATTCGAGGGTCATTGCCACGGTGCCCTCACCTCCTGTTCTGCCAGCGGCAACCTCAGGCTTCACTGATGTCCCTCCGATGTCCCTCCGAGTCTCCGCCTCGTCCCAAACAGACAGGACACACCTGACTAATCTGCTCACACAGTAGCTGGACAGACACGTGTCCATGACAACCTCTTGCATTGTCAAATATGGGTTAAATCCCAGCGCTGTGTTGTGACTCTAACAGAGCCCACATGAGACCAACAAACTTGATCCACAAAAAAGGGTCAGCAGCCTTCACACTACGAATGGACATGACCACCATCACCATAACAACACAGCCAAGGCTGGGAGTAGAAAGAACAACAGTGATCCACCTCCACAAAAAATCCAGCATAGATCAAAATGGACTTCTTATCAACTTCTCTGGGTTTTTTTGGGGGGGGGATCGGAGGAGGTGGAGCAACTTGGTTCCAAAAAAGTTCTCGAAGCGAATAACAACAGGCATGCTGAGAGAGGCTTGATTAAACCACACAGAAGGTTATCAGTGCTGCTGATCTCACCCCTTCCCTTCACTAATCTTCACCAGATTGTTTGGTGTCTTCATTCATGCAGACACAAACACAAACATACAAACTTACTTTGGGGGGGGGGGTGATCAAAGCACGCCACCACGCCACACAAATAAATAATAAATCCCAAAGGTTTAAATAGACAGCAAACCCCCATTCTGACCCCTGGCTCGTATAAACGACATAAAGGAATTCCAATCAGAAAACCTCACTGGTGAGGGATAAAAATAGCAACGGTCTAAACATTGCGGTCAAAAGTGAGCCTCGGCCTGTGAGAATCTTGAGATGAGAACGTCTCTACTGAGATGGATGAACAAGCTTCTACTTGCAGGAGGGAGGTGGGTTTGGTGGGAAACTTAAAAAAAATTCCCTCATTAGCAGTGTCCGAAGGGGAGAAGCGCACCGGTGAACTGGTTCCATATGTTCCAGCATGAATCTCTGGGGCAGGAGCAGCCTCTCTGTGCGCATCTGTGCATTTTCCTCAACCGCGTTCAGGAAGCCATTGTGGCGTTGCCAGACCTCGTGAATATTCATCCTTTGGTTAAGAGGTCTGGCTTCCTGATAGAGCCGATCCCTTAAAAGTGAAAGATCTCTTCCATTGTCTACAATCAAATTAAAAACACAAAACACTGAGCAGAGACGGAAAGAAACAAGCAGCAAGCCAACGGACGAAGCGGAATACTCACTCTACTGCTCCTGTCCCCGGGACACCAGGTACCGTGTCCTTTGTGTCTTAAGCTGAGGCCCCTCACCTCTGTCCCCTCGTCTCACTTCGCCCCCCCTTTACATACCCATTAACCTGGGACATCAGAGAGCCCCGACCTAGAATCTACAACAAAAAGAAAATCTCAAAACAAAACAAACGTCTCGGTGGCCGTCCTCTCGCGAAGTGCCTCAGTGTGTGTGCTTAACCGAGTGTGAGCTCTTCCTGAAAGGGAGAGGAATGAGGGAGGCAGAGCATCTTGCCTCTCTCCCCGTGGTCCTCGAAATGGTCCTCACTTACCCCCTCATTTCAAACTGGGTCAGGATTAGGGGCGGGGATGGGTCCCGCGTTTGTGTGTGTGTGTGTGCGTGTGTGTGTGGTCATGATGAAGATGAGGAGGAGGAGGTGGTGGTGGGGTTCTAATACCCCTTGGAGGGGCGAAGTGGAAAGGGGCACGTCTGACTGGACAGACGGTGACGGAGCGGAAGGGGAAGTACGTGGTTTCGGAGGTGAGAGACACTCAACTCACACTCAAGTCCCCTGAACACAACAGGACTATTTCTGAATTCACTGTTTATTAGCCACATCAAAATTGTGTAGCCATTATTCCAATGAAAGCAGCTTGTGTGTCGGCAGGTCTGGGACACCGACACCCCCCCTTCAGTCGTATCCAGGGCCTGACGTTAACGTCTTTGCTCACCAGCCACTGCGGCTAACGGTTTTGCAAAGGTACTAGCCACTGAGCCAATTCATTAGCCACAATTTTTGTTGTTGGGAAATGAAGTTTAATTTGATTCATGTTGACTACGGTTTGCTACAATTTACTTGAAGAAGTAGATTTACAGTTGGAGCTTTACCAAGTGTGTGAAGCTCCATTTGTATGAAAACATATGGAACTGGTTTAGACAAAGACAAAAAATAGAGTAGCTCATTGCATATGTGCAGGGGTACTTTGTTGTCTTTTGACATGGCCAATGGAAATCTCATGGTCCTTTATTGTTTCTACTGTGAAGTTGCAATCAATACATTATTTCCCCCCCCCCCCCCACATCCACTGAGCAGGTCTCCTCAGGTTTGGTTAAAAAGCTTCCGCTGTTAAACGGGTCTTTGAACAGACGGCGCCTGGCTCTCTGAAGCGGATTCAGCCTCCGAGCTAAACTGACACACCTAAGCCGGGTGGGCGGGGGGCCAATGTCCAGCCCTGGTCCCATCCCTCAAGTATCATGACGAACATAGAAAATGAATATGGCTGTTGTTACCAGCAGCTTCTGGAAGATTCCGCCAACACACGATGAGTCCATCTGGAAGTGCAACAGGGCGACAGTTGACTGGGTTGTTGTCATGTCACCATTTATTGATTGCTGCCAGGAGGGGGGGGGGTTATGGTAATGGTGATTGTGATTGTGACCTAATGTAAGGAAAAACCAGATAACCAACGCTAGCTTTAATTTTTCATATATTTGCCCCATAAATCCAATGGCCATGAGCTTCATACCGAGTCCAATGTGTCAAAGCGCAACAAATAATTGATGCCCAACATGCTGTTTGTCATGAATGCCAGTAAGAAGGCCACTGAGCTGCCAACTAGAGAAGATGTAGTTGTAACTGTAACACGCAGTCCAAACCAAAAGTGGTTGCAAAAGTCATAAAAGGACACTTTGAACTCTTTGAGATGAAAGTTGGGAAACGTCCAAATAATCGCGTGACCCCGGCTCCTCTAAATCATTGATGTCACCCACCCACACTGCAGTTTCTGCTGGCAGATATATGGGCACTTGCCTGTAATCCTCCCCATCAGTTTCAGCACCATGCCCTCCCCTCCATCACTCGGCCCCCTCCCTAAAGCCCCTCTCGCACAGCCGTAATCATGCAACACTGCGAACAATAAGAGTTGTTCGTTTGATATTGTCCAAATCCACTCCACCAGCTCACCAACTCAAATTAGTACTGCTCCCTATCGCAGCCTCTTTTCTTATCTCTCTCCTCCGAGCGGCCCAATTGCGATCACCACATTTCACATGTCGCGTGCTGAGAAATCAGAGGGTATAAATCCTCTTTAAATTCACATCACGTCGCCTAAAGTCCCCGGCTTTCGTTAAGTATTTCTTTTCTTTAATGTACAGCTCTTGCCATTCCTGCATTTTGTTTCGAGTGAAAGTGAAAATTTAGCAGTGAAATGTATTTTTCATCTTTGTAATAACCTTGAATAATTTCACATCCACATCTCCTCTAGATCTGAGGGTTTCATGTGCCATTCATTTAGTCACGCTTATTCATCTTAGACAACCGTATTTTGATTTGTTGATCTTGCTGCACGCGTGGCTATAACGTATGTACTAAAGAATAATGGCGTAGTATTTATTATAAAGGACTTTGCCAATGCAGCCATGAGTGCTTGGGCAACAAAATAGTCGCCCAGTTCAACCCCAGGTGCCCCCTTCAGAGGGGCTGGCAGTGCAATTTGACTTGTAGGTGTTGGATATGTTGTATATAAAAATGTATTATATTCAAGATAGACATCAGAACTAGCTACACTGGACTAAAGTGTTTGCAATGTTCAAAAGAAAAAGAGGAGCGGCTCACAACTTTTGAAAAAGATAAAAGTTCAAAGAGTTTTGTGGTGGTGCATCTATTCCAGAATTCTTTTGAGAGAAAAAGCATTAAATCTTTAATAACATTTAGAAATTTGTGTTTGTAAAGTTTAACTAGTAGCAAAAATGGTCACATAATACTGTATCACTTCCATTTAGTGTATAGTGGTTGAGTATGTGTATTTTTATCCTATGCTATTGGGATATATATTCAGACAGTTAAGAGTTATAGCACACACTGCGTATTGAATTGGTAACCCGCTAATGCTGTCATAGAAGATTGATTTTTTTCCGAGCATTAGCAATTCATCTCTTTAGTCTTAAGTGAAGCATTAGAAAGGCAGTTAATATTAAACGTATCTAGGCCGTGGATGGTTTGATCTGCTGGCTCCTTCTCAGAGACAATGAATAAATATTACACCAGAGTTAACAACGCGGTGCAAATGGGTTGACTCAACGTGGTAATGAAATATAAACTGTGTATTATTTATTATTTATGTATTATTTATTATTTACAGATCTCATTGAAACATTCCTAACTGGTAGACTTGAGTTTACAGAAATAAAAAGGTTTAAAAAAATGTATGCACTTGGAAACCGTAAAACAGTATTCAATCAATCGCGTACGGGCGAGTGTCATGTGATTGCACCCAGGATTCGTGCATACATGGTGATAAATACAGAGCGAGCAGTCTGAGGATCATGTCGGATTACGTTGCAAAGAAACCTCTCATTTCTCAAACCACTCCAGAGTGTGAGAGCAAGGATTTTTCTGCCTGTGGTTTGAACGTGCATATAAACAGCTTTCAAAATGATGTCCTTAGCAGCATGTCAGTAAAACGTCTGCTCACAGATGAATTGTTATTTCTTAACTCCCATAATCTTTCAGAAATGGGGCTCATTTGACAGTGTGCCGTCCATGAAAACATCACTGCACTTTTGAGAAGAGGTTTGAGTGGCAGATTTGTCAGACATCTGGTCTTTTTTTTTTTATACATCACAGTTTCACTCAAGCAGAAACAGCATTTCTTTCCTTACGAATTGAAGACTGACGGGTTGCTAATGTGCATTAGGCCTAAGCAGTGTCATCATGAAATGGAAATTTCATGGAACAGTCTCCCGTCCATGGAAGAGGAGCATATTTAAAGAAATGCAACACTGGCCTCATCAACACGTGAAGTCAGGAATTAGAAGATTAGGACAAGAGCGAACAAACTACATAGACAGAGACCACAAATCTTTAAACTCAACTGAACCGAAGGATTTGTGAGGCATCACATTGCACAGAGCCAAAACATTATTATTATGATGAGAAATCTTTACTTTAAGCCACATCGCCTTCTAGTTTAGTCAAACAGTGACTCTTTCCGCACATATAGTTGCATTCATTACTGTAAACAATGTGTTTCGGTGGAAGCGTTACATCGGAAACAGAGAAAAGAAATGGAGAAACAACAAGTTCCTGTCGGTGCAGGCTGCTGATCTCTTTGTTGAACTCCATGAAGGTGAATGCAGTTCTGGAGAAAGTGATGGAAGCCATGTTTCGGGATGTTAAATGTGTGTTGTTTATAAAGCCAAAGAAAGAGACATATCGCGTGTGCCCACTGCCCAGCAGTGTCATGGCGTTTGGGTGAGAAGAATGGCAATTAGCAAAATGTTATGGCTCACAAGGTCAAGAGGTCTTTGGTTTGAGATCCTGGATCTCCCACCACAGATTCCTGTTTTTGACATTTTAAACGTTGAGCAATTGAAGATGAAATAGTTTTTGAATGGGAAAGAATAGTCCACTGGTCCCCAGTTCAATGCTGTGATCCCAAATATAACCTCTAGGTGTCAACATAGTGTGGAAGCACTGAAATGCACAGCTACTGTGGTCGAACACATTTCACAAGCAGAATAAACGTGAGCCAGAACAAATGCATCAGATGACTCAACGGGGTCATCTGTCAGGCGTCATTAACGTGAAGCGGTTTACTGTTACAGACCATCTTCTGTTAAATTGTAGGAGGTCTGCACAAACTGTTGCCTCTGTAAAAAAAAAAAAAAAAAGAGAATACATGACGCTCACGCTGAACGTATCAGATCATTTTCGTTAGTGCTGTTTAATTGCTGCAGCTCATTAGCGTTGCAGCCAGGAGGGGGGGATGGAGACGTGGGGGGGGGGGGGGGTAGTTTAATTAAATGAAGTTAAATGGTAAAGAGTGCTGTGTCCTGCTGTAT
The DNA here is from genome assembly GCF_949316345.1 of Pungitius pungitius. Lineage (NCBI taxonomy): Eukaryota > Metazoa > Chordata > Actinopteri > Perciformes > Gasterosteidae > Pungitius > Pungitius pungitius. The sequence continues at coordinate 4,781,804 of NC_084911.1, read as the reverse complement.
TGGGAACCTGTAGACTAGCAGAACTTACTTTTGCAACTGTGGCTGCAATGTTACGAAGAAGATTGATGTAAATATAGATAAATTAATACATGAATACAAAATAAAAAATGAATACAAATATAAATGAATACACAATAAAAAATGTTGAAACAAAGAATTTAAATTAAAAAATGCTAAAATGTTTAGAGAACCACACCGTCAAGTATCTCCAGTTTTAGCTAGATAGATTAATATGTCACTTGGTGAGGTTCAACGTCGAAACAGATGTGGAAGTTTACTCCTTAGTGTTGGACAGTCTATTAGAAGTCGTCTGCTTTTCATCCTCCCAGAGCCAGAGGACGCTGGACGGCCAGCCTCTAATCAGCACCCCACACGTTACAGGGATCTGTTTAAACCAATACATTAAACTATTGAATCACCAGCAATGGTAATTTAGTCAGCACAGGGCATTTAGCATTAAAACTGTTCCTTGCCGTCACAGTGGCTTCCGCCGTGCCTCAAAAAGTAGCTTAACGCAACATGTTGTGCACTGCTTGCTGGTTTTATCTCGTTGTCCTCATGTTAGATTTGCCATGAATTGTTTTCTTCTGTATTGCTCCACTAATGAACACGTGGGAGTTGTTCTCATATAAAATATTTAAACGACATGCCATGGAAATGCATTATCCTTATAATGAACTCACTACATTCTATCTATATATATATACACATGTGTGAATATATAGAGATCTGGCACTAAAGATGTGAGCTTGATGCAATACAAAACAGATGACTATGTTCTTTGAGATTTGTCTCCATCCAATTCACAGCATTGAGACTGATTCACACTTTTATTTTATGCCATAAAAAGACTTGAACTCATCCCCCTTTAAGATTCTCCTCTCCAATTAGCGACGGCGAGCCAAGATAACCTGAGTTGAACGGATGGTTGTGCGTCTCGGTGAGCATGTGAATTATTCACAATCACACATGCCAACACACACATACACATCGTCTCCTCGGGCTCACCTGCACAGAGACTCATTAGAAAAGGAAGGTAGGAAGAGTAGGAAAGAGGAAATAGCTGAGGGAGGGAGGGGGGGCCGAAAGAGGAGGAGACGCAGGATCTTTGTGTGGACGAAGGCAGTGTGTGTGTTAGTGAGCACATACAATGTTTGATCTATTAGAAAGAAAAATGTGTCCCAGTGACGCAAAGGGTAAAATATGCTGTGTGGTTGTCCTCTGTGCTTATGTGTGTGTGTGTCTGTGTCTGTGTGTGCCTGAGAGTGATTCAGAATTAGATGCTTCTTGCCGTATCCTCAGGCGGTGATAGGTGAATATTCAACGTGTGGAAGTGTCTATGTGCAGAGTGCAGGTGCAGCGCACCTTTGCCATTGGTGACAGCTCTAGAGGGCAGAGGGAGTGTGTGTTGTGTTTTAAAACGCGCGTGCTCACGAGTTTACACTACACGTGTGTTCTTATTCATATCCTTCACACTCCCCGGCGAGGTGGGCGGTCTTTCACTTCTCTGACGCATCGTTCCTGAGGCGACACACCTGGATGCACAGCGTGTGCTTCTCTCCTTCTCTCCCAGTGTTGACTAAGAACCGATTACCAAGCTAGTAATGTGATCAACAAATCACACGGCACCTTCACCTTCATGGCCCTTCGTCACAGAGACCAAGCAGAAAATACTGGATTAGGGATGACAATCTAATACAGAGGAGCTGAAAAGCTGAGCAGAGGAAAGACGGATGAAGGAGAGGAAGGTTTATCCCAAATATGTATAAATTAGGGGCTCGATTAAAAATATTAATCAAATTAATTAGAGGCTTTGTAATTAATTAATCGAAATTAATCGCATTTTAATTGCATAAATATTTGACCTGAGAACAGTGAGAAGAAATTTTTTCACATGGATTTTTATTTTTGTTCAACCACGTGGACTTAGTTACCCTGGTCCAGTATAATCGGTCCTCCAAAACTCATCCAGTGAGAAACGTTCCGCGGTGCAAAAAGTGTAAAAAATGTTTAATGTGTTATTTTTTGTGTAATTAATTAATCTTAATTCACATTGTAATTAATTAATCGCAATTAACGCGCTAAAGTAAATATGAAAGAAAAGCAAACTTAATTAAAAGTAGCCATTGATATTTTAATAAGGTAGTTATAGATTATAATAAAACTCATCACCATGATCTTTAGTCAAACTATACTGTTGTGTAGTTGTCATCATATTTAACAAGTTCAGGAACATCCTAATATGCAAGGTAAGTATGAATAATACCCAAGTAAATGTAGTGGAAAAAGAAGTACAATAGCTCGCTCTATAAAGCACCTGAGACCCAAAAGAAACTCGCTGTTTCCTGATAGCAATTATTTTCATTAGTAAGACCCCAATGCAGAAGTACCAAGGTTGTTGGTGTTATGTAACGTCAATCTGTTAATAATTGTGATGTAATTCGGAAACTGGAAATGGCTGCACGTTCTCATTGAAATGCAAAAATCATGTTGGCAGCATCTTAAAAAACATTTAACAACTGATTATATTTGTTGTTATTTTGCAGAGCCGTCAGTGAAGTTGAACTGGCTGTGTGGGCCTGATGCACTCACTGTCCGCGCCTACGTGTTTGTAAACACCCTTTGTTAACCCACTTATGCAGCTGGATTTATATTGAGTGAATTGAAGCAAAAGATTTAAATGGCATCAGTGTTGCTATTAAAGCAAAGCAAAACATCAGACAAACAGGGAGGAGCAGTTCTCTCTCTCTCTTTGAATATCTGTGTGTGTGTGTGTAGAGGAGCGTGGGGAGTACTGTCCCTTGCCTGTGTTCGGGGGTGTGCAGCAGCTGCAGCGTTTGGCCTCAGTCTACACTGTAGGGGCCTCTCTGCTGTCTGAAAGACTGATAGCTACAAAGAGCAGAACGCTGATGAGCGATGACTCCGAGGAGAGCGCTGATGGTGCGTTTCAAACACACATTCATCCCCCCCCCCCCGTGCGTGCTTGCAATTCAACATTTGCATGACGCAAAAGCGATAACCGCGGTTTCCGGGTCAGGGATTCAGAGCAGGCTCCAAAAATAAGGGTTGCATCATTTGGAGCGTTTTTTTTGGATGAGTCGAACACAAGGGTAATACGGCCATCAAAGTGTGTGTCAATTTCAAAAACTGCGCAGAGGGCAGGGAACTCTTGACTGAAGCAGGGGAGAGAAATGCCTTCCTTAATACGAGGTCTCATCCTTTGTTGTCCCCTTTGCGTGACACAGAAGGGGGGAAAAGAGGAAATGACTAAGGATAGGGATGCTGACCGACGCCTGGTGCACACATGCATATGTCGCAGAGGAAAACCCTGCAAGCGAAGTAATCAGTTCTCACACTTCTATAGAAACAAACAGGCATGCACATACAGCTAGATAAACAAAGGGAGCTAAACACGCATAGCGCCCAGAGTCTAATGAGATAGAACCCGGAGTGCATGAATGGAGTGCCCCGTGTCAGCCCGTGGTACCGATAGCAGAGACAAAGCTCTCATGCAACACAGACATCCCTTGTTGTGCACTATGGGTACAAAATGGAGTGAAGGGGTATTAGAATATCCCAAAAACGAGGGGGGGACTCTACTACTACACTACTGTCCTTCCTCACCATCCCCCAGCCTCCTCCCTCTGGGCCCCCTCGCTACCCGCCCCCACAAATCCCAGCACATCCTCACCCTTCTGCTAACCTCCCTCATTCCGCTCTCACTACTGTTCTCTGTCCCCATCCCCCCTCTCCGAAACCTTCACTTCCTCATCATCATCATGCGCTAAGGACCAAAAGGGCTGACGCTCTTTACACTTTATCGCTTGCCACTGGATGAAAATAATGGTTCATTCTAAGCTGGAGGTAATTACAATTATAAAAAAATACAATTCCCTTGGGCAAGTAACCAGCTATAAAACTCAAAGACCATGCTAAATAACCGAAAATTTGTTCTATAGAAAATAAGTCAACACAATTTCCTGAAGCTCAAGCTGATCTCTTTTAAAATGATGATTTTTGTCAGAGTCTGAAAAGCTAAAAGAGATTTGGTGTACAATGAAATCAATCAAAGGCAAAGCAGAAATTCTTCAGATTTAGCTTTACAGCCCTGAGACAGTGACCCCCTGGTTAGGAGCAGCGGCTCTGGTGTGTGACCAGGCAATTGTTTTCATTTTTTTTTTTTTATTGGTGGAACTGACTTGTCACCGTAAACAACCTCTGTGGTTTATTTGAATTTAGTTCCTGTGAGAAGTGAATTTAACAGCAGCCGAGACGTCACAGTTCACCTCCAGATGTCCCCTGCCACTGTATGCATGTAACTCAAGTACAATTTTTACCTTGTCGTGTCTCACAAGCCTCGGGGTGTAGCTTTGCCCTGAGAATGTTGTTTATGTACACAGTAGCTCTGTTTTGAGTGTCCATGGCAACCGCTGAGAAGCAAACAAAGAAAAGATAACAGTTTCCAAACGGTGTATGAGACTATATTTCAAAAACTGAAATGTTAGTGTGGACAAAAGGTTCCACGTTTTCTTCTGCATCACATTTCAAAATGTCTTTCCTTTGAGACGGCACGTGTAAACCTTCCTTTCAGAGGTGACACCTCTATCTCGCAACAATCTAAAAATATATATATAGCATTCACATGGTTAAGATCTTCCATTTAGTTAAAGATCCGTCAAAGCCGTTAACCCCTTTAATGTTGCTTTCCACAATTAGTCTCGGAGCGCTATGTTGGTTAAATGTTACACACAAGCTGCAAAGTCACTGGTGTAATTCCAGCTGTGGACCTTTTTCACATGTCATACCCCCCAAACTTACCCCCTATTTACGGTAACTGTCCAATAAAGGCCACAGTGGCCAAAAATGGTCTTCAATAAATAAACGGTTTCCATCAGAAGCAAATCTTACCTTTAAAACTGGCTCTTATTTTGAAAGGGCACTCAGGGCAACGCTAGAATGAAGGACAGCGTAAAGAACACCTCTAGCTCCTTGATACTGTTTCAGTTGTTTTTAGCTACGTCAGGGATGAAAATGTGTCGCGTTAAGAAATCACATGACTTGTGTGGGCACACAGTACACACAGCACACTCAGGACGAAGCCAACTTCTGACCATCAGTGGACAGACAAAGTCACCTCCCACAGAGCAAAAGATTCACAGACTTCAACACAAGGGTCAACCCACTACCTGCAGACGCACAAAAACACACAGTTTCCCCGCTTATTGATCAGATTGATCTGTCACGCTCAGATGTACTTCCCTGCCTTCTGATGTGGGTGCAGGAGCGGATTAGATTGGTGATTTATGACCGGCCGTAAATAATGGGTCTCTGAGCTCAGCTAGGATTTACCTGAGAGAAGAGGCGCTGGGGACTCGTGGTGGAAAGACAGATGGGTTAAGCGAGGCAAAGCGGGACAGAGGGAGGAGGAGATGAAAGGGGAATATAAGAGCATTAGCCCGCTCCTGTAAAGAAGCCTGGCTCTTTGCTGTGAAGCTCATTGTCTCGGGGGGCCAAAACCGACCTGAGACCTGCCAACGGCACTCACCCCCCCCCCGTCTGCTTTATCAGGGAAGGCAATGTCATTGTCATCTCACCAAAGAGAGGACAAACAGACTCAAAGTAAGGTATTAATAGAACGTAAATTACAAATAGGGTCCCTGGGGATGTTTTACAAATGCAACAACACTAATGAGATACTGATTTTCAGCCGGCCCATTAAAGTTGTCTCCTTGTTAGCACCTGACATCTCACTTTAAATAAGTTAATAGCTTGACTTATCCCCCCCTGTAGCTAGCGTGAAACCCTGAGAGTCGTGGACATCTATTTAGGGTGTGACAGTGAGTCAATCACTTGGAAACACGCACGACTTCCTGCTACAATTAATCAGCCTTGTATAATGAACTGTGGCTCCGCCCGGTGGCACCGGGGGGGCCGCTTGAATCACACGTCTTAGAGGGGCCACCGTTGACTTCAAGCTCTGCGCTGCTGCGTCCGTACACACACACACACACACACACACACACACACACACACACACGTCCTGCCAGTGGCCGAGTGCTGAAAGGACTCAATTTTGGTTGAGCTCGCTTAGAGCCGCGCTATGTGACCCGCGTGCTACGCATCGTCACCATGCACAGAGCCACGCCACATTCTCATTGTTTCTCATGGTTTTGTTTGGGTTAAGTTGTTGACATGAACCATTGATAAGCCGCAGGTGATGTCTGATGACATGGATGAATCACTTCAACACAGATATTGTTGTCCATGTGGGGGTACTGGTCCGGAGAGTAAGCATTCTGCAGCCTGCCGTACCCTGCCTCTCTCTCTCTGCAACACATTACCATGTTTGGACTTGGGGCGATCGTTTTTTCATGTTTGAAATGTTGTTTTTAATGCGCAGAAAGGAGTCCAAAAATCTTAATCGACTTTAACTGACCTATTTATTTAAAACCAAACTGGCTTTAGATGTCAAAGATTATTTTGATTTTATAGAATATAAAGAAAAAATATTGTGTTCCCTTTTCACAGAAACGGTAAATTTGTTGATTTAAGTAAGTAATTTCCTCGCTGCTCATTCTTTGTGTTGTCGGTCACCCAATCAGAAAAATAAATAAAACCAAATGTATTGTTGGCAAAACCTGAAGCTGTTTCTTCTGACAAACTCATTGTCCATCATTCATATTTATATCTGTCCATGAATGACAGGGGACAAGGATCTCCCGGGCTGTTATACTTGGGTAATAAGTCAGTTTCACTGCACAGCATCCATCAGCCATCCTTCGCTTTTATCTGACTGCACCATAGGCTCCATCACTCCACTGCCTGAAGGAACAAAGCAGGCCGACTGGAGACCCCGGCTGCAGGAGGGGTCAAGGTCTATCAAACACCATTACTAAGAGTAAGAGTTGATACAGAGTTCAGATTGAATTCATTAAAGTGATTCACCGACAGTCGCCACATGGCGACATACTCCGTCCGTTTAAGTGACAGATTAAAGGTGGTGCAAATGGAGAGGTGAGCGGTGTGCAGTGAACACAAGAGGCGAGCTGGCGGCAAAGCCTGTGTGACCTCAGACATTCATGTTCCCCTGAGGATGAATCAGAACACTTTTGGTGATCCTTTCACTTCAATCATCGTCATCAGGTCGATATTTCAATTTGTCAAATACTTACCTGCAAGAAATTTCCATCAGCCTGAGCCATACTTTCTGTTTTGTGTTAATAAGCTAACTTTTATTACTTGAACAAGCTAAACTGAGACTAACATGAACTGTGACGATAAAAAAAACATTAAGCAGGATTGAATTGTTTGTATTGTGAGAATATTGGCATCGAACTCAGGTACAACATGCATCAGTAGCATGGCTGCACTCTTTCTATCTTATCCTCCAATTATCAGAATACAACTTTTTTTTTTTTTTTAGGAAGGATGCTCGGATAAAGATACCGTGGCCAGTTCTGACCCAAATAGCTGGAGAGGCCTTTTCTATTCATGAGTGGCGTCAGGAGAAGCCGCTTTAATGTCGTGTCGATATTACTCCGGCAGACGATTCTGTCTGTTCCCGTTAACCTACCAGATTCTGCAGAGTTTTTCCTTGAGCCAATCACATTGTTGATGTCAATCTTTAAAAATGTTCTCCTCCCTGCTGCTGTCAGTTGTCATTTCAGCTCAAATCAGAATCGACCCTCCTCCTCTTCCTCGGTCACCTCCGGTCGCCATCAGTCATGCTCCTCATTCATCAGAGGATTGTGGCAGCTCCCTTCATCGCACCACCACCATTGTCTGGACTGGGTGGGGATTAGTTTCTATCTAGCGACAAGCATCCCTTCCCTTCAGCTATATTTCAGTCCAAGGTTCACATGCATGTATAATAAATTATTGTTAAATTCCAATGAAGTCCCCCCCCCCCCCGGATTGAATTGTTCAGATACCAATATTCAAGCACTCTTCTTCACACATAAAACAATGACCCTAGTCTCTTCCACTCAGTCATACAGCGTATTAATTAAACAATGGCAAAGAGCAAATAGGACTAATGTTCTTTAAGTAGTGAACAAATAATGAATTTATGAACTGCTATTGCTAGTGCTGCGATAACTAAAGCCATAATTACATGTAACCCAGGTGATGCAAATAATACGTAGTCTGCCGCCATTGTTTGCTGCACTCACACAAGCTTTTTTTTTTATTTAGAAGCCCGGGCATTTTCTTTGCTGCAGGTGTGTCTTTTCCATGAGATGTATTTTATGAAGGGTTTTGTTTAGTGTTTTGAGATCAAAACATGCCGCCAACTACAAAAAAAACAAAAAACGGATGAAATGGAGGCCCAGAGAAGTAAAGGAGGCAAGTGACTGCAAAGCTGCCAACATTAAGAATTGATTCACAGTTGCGGCCAAGTTCAGCAGATGGCGAGTGAATGTAAACGGAGCTGAGCAATCAAATTCCCCGCAAACACTTAAAAGATGCAGAGAAGGGGAGCAAAAGAAACGACGGAGGAGGCACAAGAATGACGCAGGAGTCGAGGAGGAAACATGCGGACTAACTGGAGAACAAAAAGAGCCCCCTTGCAGCAACATGTTCTCGCCTACGGTTACACTTGTTCCCATCCAAATGTAGTCACCCCACCATGCTCGCCCTCGAGTCTACTGACAGGTCCGGTCGAAGGAAAAACGGGATTTTGCTCACACTGACACCGGATCGAAAATCGACGCCAGAAAAGCAACCGAGCAACGCCACGGAGTAGCGAATAGCTGGAGCTGGACGTGTAGCAGCGGGATGTCCGTGAAACAAGACCCTCCGAGTCTTTCGGAAAGCCCCACGCAGTACGCCGCGGCACGAGGCTGGAAAAATAATGAGCCCGATCAAGAAATTCTAACAAAATCCATCCCGCGTTCTCTGAGCCGACAGCACGGACGCCACCGATCGATTGTTGCCCCCCCCCCGAGGCAAATCCTTCAGACCGCCCCACGCCCGCTGCGTACAGTATACACCACAAATAAATGAGATCATTCATCACAGTAAGGACCACTGTGCTTGCATTCGGGCCCAATCGCGATAATGGTGGAGACTCCGCTTGTTTAGGGCCATGTGTGGCTTCTGAAATTATGAAGAGATGAAATAAAAGTATCTGAAGTAAGGCCACATTGTGCTGCTTCCACCTTCACGTTAAACACTTGTTGACCCACTATTCGGCCAGACTACGTCGTGCTTGAAATTACACATTTTAAAAATGTTTTCGAGAAACCCAGCCCCATTTCTTAACAATAGTAGTAGAGTCCAGATTCAAGAAATCACGCGATTACACTTGAGGCAGGGTGGACATACCTGGCTGGATAGGACACGCCCCCTTCAGGTGAGGAAAAAAGGGGAGGCTGCATTTACTGCCTTGCTCCTTTAGTCATGTTTTTTATTCTATACTCCTCCTCCTCCTCCCCATTTTTTTTTCATGTCAACGTACAGATTCATGAAGAAATTTGAAACAAGTGTCTTAAATTGTGATGCATTTTTGTGTTTTTTTCACAGTGGATCAGTTTAATTGTTGAATGTCTGTAATTGAACACACAGAGATGTTCCCAGTAAGCTGTTGGATCACCAGCAACAAACCTCCAACTCGACATGGTTAAAAAAAAAAAATCCCTTTACTTTAAAAAAAGTTGCTTTACTTTTCTGTCTGTTGTGTCTAAAACCAAACGCATGGAATCAGAACGCGGTTTTATTTATTTTTTACCACCAACTCCTTGAGCATCAAAAAAGCGAAGCGAATAAGAATAAATCATCTGTGGTAATGCACGGTACCGGTTGGCAGACCTCAGGGGGGGTCGAGGGGGGGGGGGGGGGGGTGCGTGTCGGCCCCCCGGGGGCTTGAAGGAGAGGTGGGCCGCAGACTGAGTGGGTATGAGAGCAGTGATGAGACCCAGAGACAAACACTCTGCTGCTGCTCTCCCCTTCGGGCATACAATCACTAAGTCATTATCATTCTCAGAACAAACTGGGGTTTTTTTTTATGTGGTCTTTATGTAAACCATCAGTCTCAAGGCTTCTTAAGGAGAGAGGCTGAGGTCCCTCGACTCTTCAAAACTGCATTCAAGAATGTCCTGTGCAGCGAGTGCCCCGTTCAAAAATAAACAGACAAAAAAAAACTAAACAAAACATAAAGAAACAGCACAGAGCTATTTAAAGTCATGCCTTGAGCATTCCTGTCAACTGAATCTCATTTTCTTCTTCGTTTTTTTTTTTCTTCAGTTTTGGTTGTAGAGTCTCATAGTGGTGGGGTGTAAGTCGTATCGTCATGGCTACGCGAGAAAGCACGAGAGCATCTGTGCGTCTTTCGGGCTTTTTTTTTTTTTCCCACCAATCACGCTGCGGAGGCTTCGTGTCCGTGGAAATCCGCTCACGTGTGAACGTTGGCTCTGTTTGGACATGACTCCAGCAGAAGAGACGGTGGACAGCACGGGACAGTCCTGGGAGACAAATGATGTGTTGGTGATGTAAGGGGAAAGAGAAAAGCGTTTTGACTGCCTGAACAATGTGGAGACGGCGAAGAGAAGCCTGTTGCGTGTGGAGAGAACTTTACAAACCTGTGTAATTGAGTTATGTCAATACATCGTTATCAAATCTATGAAACAAGTAAGCTGATATTCTTACTGTCAATGACAGGCTTTGCATTAATTACCCCCTGAATAATTATTTCCTTTATTCAGTTGATTATTTCCTAAATTCATCATTACATCCACATTCAGCTGCCTTTTCTTTGTCCATCTCAATTTTTAGCTCAGACCATTTATTTCATTGTAAACAGCTTTTTGACTGACGGAGAGCGGCTGAGGGACGACGCTGTCCGGGTGTCTGGTGGTCATGGCGTACAGTGCTCTGAAGCGCCTGCATGAGGGGAGGAGTTGGAAAAGGGTGTGTCCAGGGTGGGAATTGTGAACATTGTTATATGTTGTTCTCAATCTAAGCTAATCCGGACTCTGCCTCCAAGTGAATCGTCCAAGGCATCAGTAAAGCGCCAGTTAAATCTAATGGTATGAGGTTTCCAGCAGAGACTTAATAAAAACTGAACATGACCCTGGAGCATCGGAGTGCTTGGAGGAGCATGTTGTATATGGAACGGCGGCTAAAAATAACCGGGTGCTAGCCCGTCTCGTTCTAGCTTTTTATTAGTGTCACTCCTTTTATTTGCTTATTGGCCTGTTCTCTACGAGCCTTAGAGAGCCACCACTCTGCTGCTTCACATGGGCCTAAAGAGTTTGCACACTCACACACAAATTAGACCGTAACTAAATATGAATATTAGCAAAGGTCAAAATAACATCGGAGAAAAATGCTTTCGGAAAGAAAAAACACAAAATGCTCACACTCAAATGCATTAATCATGACCTAAATAAGTCCCCCCGAGACCAAGTGGAGGTCACGGCCTTTCGCGCTGTTTGCAGGCGGTGGCAGCGAGGGACAAAGAGGGTGGAGGGTCTACAGAGCTGATGGAATCGTTAGCATGGGTAGTTACACTTTCACCCGTCATGTGATCCGGCCCGTGTCTTCAACTGCTTTGGGTTTCCTTTGTGTGTGTGTCTGTGTGTGTCTGTGTGTGTGTGCGCGTGTGTGGCAGTCCTTGAACCTGGCCGCTCTGTTTCTCCGGCGGTGACAAGAGAGCGAGCAGGACGGCGCCCCGAGCATGGCTACCCCAGCTGGGCCAATCAGGCGTAAGCGCTCGTGGCCCGGGTAAGCGCATTGCCTTCCGCCTGTGTGGCGCCGCGGCACAGATCCCCCCGTCCCTCCGCTGATCACTCCGATGAGCGTTTGTTTTTCGGGTATTGAAGGTGACTCTGTGCGTTTGGTCCGCAGCCTTCTTTACTTCTGCAGAGTCACACAAGCTCAAGCGCTGTGGACTTTAAACTTGACACTTTGACTGCTGTGGGTTCGAAACCAGTTTTTTCGGACCAGTTTTCGGACCGAAGCGGATTGTTTTGGTGTGTCAGCTCAAGAATATCCCAGAATGACAATGTTTTGATCAGAACTGCTGACAAATTGACTCACAGAAAGACGGGTCGATAGAGCCACGGATTTTTCGGAGAGAATCATCAAACCGTCCTCTTATAAATAGCGAAGCCATCATTAACTGAGACTTGGCCCAGCTGCTGAGTGCAGCTGAGTACCCCTCCTGCCCAGAGGGGTACTGTCTGCTGTGGAAACATGGCCTTGAGAAAAAAACTGGTTCCAAGTGACTAGAGTCTATCATGACTTTTTAATGTTAGAACTTTAACTTTCTATATTTTACCCAACTTTAACTTTCTACATTTTACCCAGTTTTTGTTGGCCTTCAGGAGTTTAACCTGAGGGCGACTGACAAACTATTTGGCGACGTTTCTTCTTCATCATTAGAACAGAGCAGTTCATTTTCGTAAAAGAATTAAGGTTGTATTTTAGCTGCTGCTGTGCCAAAGGACAAATGCTAGTGAAGGGATCCGTGTGTGAGGGATGACACAACGTTTTAAAGCGCTTTGAGGGTGCTTTACTAGTACAGTACCATGATCTGATGTCTAATGCAAGTTTATAGACTAACGATTAATAAACCAACAACAGGTACAATGACACTAGTGATTAGTCAAGATGTACAAACATCTGCCTGTTTGTCCACCTGTGTACCTGTGTACCTGTGTACCTGCACCCACTCCGCCTGTGCACTCATGGTGCATCACCGGAATCCTGCACAAGGCAAAGCAAACCAGTTGCTGCTAGCTTGCCAGCAATAGGTAACAACATCAAACTTCTTTTTTTAAAGAAGGTCTCAGTACTTGCATGTTGGCTTGTAAGCCCTGGGGCTGAAAACAAAGGACGCACGCACCCGAGGCTCCAACATGTCGTTTCTTTCCAAATTTTACCTACTCTGACAACACAAGATGAGAGTAAGAACAAAAGATATGAGTCACATGAGCACACAGTAAGCCCCAATTTTACCTCATCGGCACTGGACTCAGGAATGTGACTAATACAAAGATCAAGGTTGTGTCATTGCACACTGACAGCGAGTGAAAGGCATCTCTCCGTCTTTTGTCCCTGTCACGTTGCGAGCCCCTCCCCCCCGTGGCCCGAGGGGAGCGGCATAAGACCTGTCACCCCGCATCACCGCCCGGTACCACGACAGCCGAGCTCATATGTAAATGTGTCGGCATGCGCAGATTCCAGAGTAGGACATATCCGTTTGAATATGCATGTTCAACACTGACTGGAGCGTACACACCCCAGCATGTTCAGGGCTCAGTGCTTGGCGTGAGTGTGTGTGTGTGTGTGTCTGAGCTGATGCTGTTACGTTATGGTGACATTCCCGTCGGGAAGGAGCCTCACGACTGTTCCCATTAGTTGGACTGCCCGTATCTCTCCAGCAGTACAGGCCAGGTGAGAGCGACGTCTGATTTGGACCTCACTCTGTGGGGTTCTTTCTGTCCGTCTCTATATTTTTTTGCCTCTGCCGCAAACATCTTCTCCGAGTTAGGATTTGCTGCTTGGCCGCATTGGCCCTGGGAAAACACAACGAATTTATTTGTGGTAAATATATAGGAGGTTATGCAGTTATCACACAATGGAAAAAATCATGAGAATTATTCAAAGTAGGAGCTCCAATAATGTCCAATATTCCCCATGACATAGCAGAAATAACAAATTATTTTTGGGGTAAACTTTCTTTGGTGGTAAATCAGTAACAACAAATCTAATGAACTTATTATCGAGGCTCATATTTGAGGCGTTGCTGCTATGGCATTAACAAATGCTCTGTTCTTCTCCTATTTCACACTACAAAATGTCAGAATACATCAATGGAAGCTTCTCCTTAACCAACCATAAATACTCTGATAATACACCAATCATTTATTTTATACTGATATACTTGTAAAATGTGTGTAAAATGGAAATGTTTCTGCACTAATAAATAAATAATTGATCATTAACCTGCCAAAAAAATTGACTAAATTGAAATATGTGTTCTTACCTTCAGAACAACTCGAATGAGTGAAAGGAGAATATAACATGTGTTGCTCCGGTATTCCCATGCATCAGCAGTACTACACGGGTGACACAAATCACGCCGTTTTCTTTCTTAGTCAAAATCACACATTTCTCTTCTATTTTTAGCGAATTAAGGACCGAACAGCTGTTGAGTCACAGAAACACGTGCACTGACACAACTGGAGACACGGCTGCACGGCTCGGAGGGTCACGGCCGACCGTGAGGCTCGTTTTTCCCGAGGAGTCATTGTGAGTCACAGGGAGCACGACACAGCCATCGCGTTTCTCCCCCTCTGATATTTGCAGCCTGCACTAGTATCCGTTGTTTAGAACACAAAGCATGGTCTACTCCTGTCCTTAAATCTACAGTCATTCATGCTACTTTTGATCAAATAAAGTAGGTAGTCACATTGAGGTCAAAATCATTCCAATTTTACACAGTGAAGATCATCATTTATCAATTTAATGACAGTTTTAATCCTAATATTATCTAAAGACATCTCAGAACCCCCTGATTATTAGCAATGCTACGGAAAAAACTGACTATATTCACTCAGTCTTCTAGATTATGCTGGAAAATTACCAATGGCACATTACATAAATACTTCCATAAACAGCATTCAACTCTGTAAATTAGATGCATACCGTACTTTTAAATGTCCTCATCTGTACAGCTGAACCAACGTTTAAAAGAGTGGGTGCATTGGACGACCTCTAACAATTCTAATCAGCTGGGGATCGCAGAGGGAGAGAAGCGGCTTCCCTCTGCGTTTACTTTAATGTCATTTACAGGAACCGGTAACCAGAACGTGCAGAATAGAGTACACAGTGTCAAGCAGAGGGAATCCAGACTAGTTGGCAGGCACGAAGACACGGCTTTCCCTCCATGTGTTGCACTTTGAGGATTAAGGCTGGCATGTGCTCACGTGTGCAGAACAAGATACAGACATAATATCTTGATATTTAATCTGCACGAAGCCAGTTAAGGGAGGAAGGTTCGAGGATTTCCTACTATCTTCCTCAACTCATCCACAGCTCTGCAGCTGCCAATCGCTCACATAACCTTTTTTTTGTTGCTATAAGATTTGACTGTGGTGCAAAGCACCTGCTACTCATGCACAAATAGGGTGTGTTTTTGATGTAGTGGCTAAAATCATAAAATTTACCTCTCACTGAACTGGCTCCACATCACACATTCTGAAGGGAAGAATTGGAAAAAAACAGGAAGTGAATTACTCCAATTATTCAAAATAGCTACCTATAAAGCATCTATTTGACTTAAACACACCCCATTTCACTTGACAATTATGATAATTGTAAATGTCTGATTTAATTGCAAGTGATTAACATCAAAACATAGAGATAAATAGTTTGATACACATAATACATCAGTGACATTTAGAGATTAAAGGGATTTTAATAGTTAATATTAGGTCATTTAGGATTCAAAACTATCATGACTGATGCTGATGAATATTGTATATGTTGCTGTACTGTGAACATCTGGCTTTTTTTATTAATCATGTCTTGAAATGATGGAGAAAACTTTGCAGATTCATATAATTTTAAATCTAACATTTGCAAAAATCTGTCTTTAAGTGACAATAATAACACCTTTTATTTCCATTTAAATTTACTTACATTTACATTTAAGTGTAAGATGAACCAGAATAATCAGAGCAAAGTATCTAAAGGGTTGAAAGCAAATCAACTGCACTCTTAATTTTATATACACTTTGATTACAACGCATCAGAGTGTTATTCCAGTTTTCTGTGAATTGTAAGAGAAAAAGATAATAAAAATAAAATAAAATGGTTTATGGCAATACAGATTTTTCTTTTATATTAATTGATTAAGAAATATATTTTAATCAATCCTTCTATCAGCCCTACACTGATGAAAAGGAATCGCACTCCTTGATGAGAAAAGGATTTTGATGGGACATGCTGAAGATCTGAGCGCATGCTTTGCACTTGTATAACGTAAACATGTGCAGTTTAGGTACTTGTCGTTACACTTCATGAGAGCGCTGAGAGCTCTAACTAAATTAGCTACACTTCGAAACAACTACATTAAAATACTACTCACTAAATATGTCAGCGATGAAAATTCATTTTAAAATAGTACGATGAATACATGTGTATCGTTTTGAACCTAAATGTTTTCAAGATAATTGCGTGTTGTAACTGAGCGATGATCTCAGCTTCTTTACCTTAAGTACAGCACCAGAATACGTCCTCCTCCACTAGAGCTTTTTCCATTTTACACACATGGTTTAAGCAGGTAAAATTGTTTCATATCTCAGATTGTAATTTATAAGTCAAGATACTTTGCTACATGTCAGGGTTGTTCTTCGAAACTGATACAATTTTTGGGGGGTGCCTTTGCTTGGATTATGCAACATGTATTGTTCTGTGTATATATTATTGGATGTGTTATAAATCCATTTACCAGCCAGCTCAGAGGCTTCATTTCTCAGACTTCTCCGGACATCTTCTGTCATCAATTTATTGCTTATAGGAGCCAAATCATGTGTTTTTTTTTGTATAATAATACAGAAGATTCTGTATTTTTTTTAAATAAAAAAGGGACAGCAGCGGTGGTGATACGGACTGAAGTGATGGTGGATTTCATTGCTGCCACACAGAATCTGCTCCTCATCTCTCTCTCTCTCTCTCTCTCAATCTCAACGCTGCACACAAGGGCCAACTTCTCCCTCTCTGATATGGGTTTCTCCTTCAGCACACAGTGAAACAATGGTCTTTAGGGAAAAGACGAGGTGGGCGAGCAATTGGGCGGCAGAGATGGACAGCCTGGCAGAAATTGTTTCACATACAGAAAACGGAATCAATACGCAAAGCTGTGAGTTGAACACATTGCACTTACTAAACAGAAGAAGAGAAGGAACGGAGGGCAAAAGGAGGTTATGCTTGTACTGGCAGCTCACCAAAAAAAAATGAAATCTTAATAAATGCATTGCTTGTATCCAATAGAAAGAGCACTAGCACTCAGCTCTTTCGGTTGGCAATAACCCAAACCCATCACCATGACTTGACATACAGCGAAAGGGTTTTGTGAAGCTCAGGGGAGAAACTCATTATCGAGGCTCATATTTGAGGCACTGCTGCTGTGGCAGTGACAAATGCTCTGCGCTGAAACCAATGAAACGTATTTGAAAGGCGTCCAGCCCGATGAAACGGTTTCTCATCATTTTGAATAATGCCGTGTGCTGACCAGGTTAACCACTCTGGTGGTGGCGGTGTTCCTTTGATATACTGACTTAAAAAAAAATGATGAGACAATCATTGAATCAAGGGGGGTTATGTGTGGGGCTGTCAAAACCTTTGTTGGCACATTCTGCTGGAAGAGACTTTTCGAGCTAGAGCACCAACGTATAGGTCGAATGCGTCAGTGCTTTTTGTTGTAAGTCATTTTACAACAGCGTTGCATCAGTTTTTTGCATTTTTTTTGTTCATTCTGTTCAGCATGTACATGCTCCATTTAATAAACTTTACTGCTTTAATCAGCATTTCTGATCTTTTAAAGAATTAAGTTATGTAGCTTTTGATGATGTGAAAGCCCTGTGTGTACTACAAAAATGTAAATTAATTGTTGGCAAAGCTTTCAACACTTGTGAAATATATTCATGCTTAATGAACCTCAAGAGTTTTGCCAATAACGTCATTATAAAGTCTGCTTGTACTTCCACCAATTTAAAGGGATTGAACGGAATCCCGAGGGGTCTCGGCCCAACCACACTACGTCCACGTCCTCATTATAGTGAGACAAGGTGCTTTGGTTTATAAAGTTGATCAGCGTTGCTTTTGGTCTGTTTGCTCACCGATGGACTCCAAAAACAGCAGCTCCTACGCGCTCGTTTCGCCCCGGTTCTGGGAGAGAAGTTGCTCTCTTGTTGCTCGCAGCTTGGCCCCCGGACACCGTGCCACGCGTGCACAAAACCCACGGACAATCCAATGCGAAGTCTAAAACCAAAAAGCAATCCCAGCGATGCGGCCGTCGTCCGTGCGCTATCGTGCCCGGTCGCGCGCCCATGACCCCCCCCCCCCAACGCCAACCCGGGGGGTTTCGGGTCGGGGTAGAAAATCGGCACATTTGGGAAACAGCGTGGAAATTATCACAATGTTGGGAATGAAAAAGGCAAGATCTTACCGCTATGCGAGTCTGTGAAGATGTTCTAATATGTAAGATGATCCTTTTTTGAGGGGAGGGGAAGGTCGTTCTGGACGTAATGAGGTCCAAACTTGAACCCCGCCGTTGATGATCTGCTCCTCTTCTCGGGAGGAACCAGCACGGTCTTTCGCAGATGCCTTTTGGGTTTTTTGTTTTGTTTTGTTTTTATCTCATATCGTTACTACGACACGCGTGAGCATTCTTTGTCCATAGCAGCCTCACCGTCGTGTCTTCCGTCGAGGCACGTCGTCTAAACTATGTGGTCCGCTGCGTAAAACCGGTGCCAAAATTCCCGCGGGCCCATTCTGTTACGGCGATGCTAAACAACAGTCTGGTCATTTTGGCAGGGGCTGAAGGTACGCCGCCGCCAAATGCATTTGCATCGGCTAATTACCACCACGTCTCGGGAGCCAGTCCGTCCATGTCTCCGCGACTAGCTCTAGCATCGGGTACAGATACCGCTCACATGTGCCAGTCGGCTCCGGTGTCGTCTCGTCGGTTTCCTCTCCGCAGGAGGCGCGGACGGCGGAGTTGTCGATCTGTTGATCGCTGGAAGGTTCGCTCGCATCCAGCGGGGTCTTTGTCGGAGATTTATCTCGAGTGGGCTTTCCGACGTGTGCAACATGCAGGTTGACGCCGGCGAGATGGGGGTGGGGGGGTGGGGGGTCTCCTTGAGTGACAGCTGGATTTCTCCGACGCGGCGACCCTATACCTTCCTTTAGAAGAAGCGGGATGGTGCGCGCAAGCGTTTTTGATAGTGCGCGCACCCGACAGGTCACACATCTTGGGTCCACAGACACGTTAAACGGTTTTACGTCTGTCATTGTCACTGTTTGAAATGGTGTATTGAACACCTTAAAAAGGGATATGATTTTACAAAATCATATTTGTAAAGAATGACTTAATGTGGGATGACTATGGTTCTGTTGTAATCTCATATAGGAGTATTCTGTGGATTTTTTTTGGCTGTGTTGCAGTTTATTGCTGCATAATCACCCTGAATGGGATTCTATAAAATCGATGCTATAAAATCGGATTACTATGTTTCATTTTAAATCTGGTCTGTGGCATCCACAGCAGTTAAATATACTGTGGAACGAGAAGAAGTAACAGATCATGTATTCCAGATGCATAAAAAAGGGGAGCACATATGGATCCTTTAGCTAATTGATTGTTTGCTCTCAAATTCCTCCACCCCCACCCCCCCCCCCCCCTCCCTCCATTCTGCCGCCCTTTCATGCACCCGTACATGTGCCGTCTCAATCAGCCTGTGCAGTTAAACCCTGAGATGGATTGACTTCTGGGTCCCCCAAACTCTGCAATGATTCAGTATTGTGGGCCCCCCGGGTGCAGGAGTCACACTGTCACGTGAGTGCAGCTCCGACCTTGACGGACCTCATATTGTCACTGACCTGCTGGGCACTGATGGCGCCCTCCTGTGTTTCTGCAGGATAAGCTGCATTTGACAATTGACAGGGAGATGTCAGAACATATTTCTCTTTGTGGAGAAACTGAAGATATATTCAGGAAATGTTTTTAGAGAAGTTTTGAAAGGGCAGCTTTGTAAAATGCAATAAGGTGCAAATTTAGAGATGTTTTTTTGGAAAGTAGACTGCACCTATATAGCGCTTTTATAGTCTGCCAACAACTCAAAGCTCATTAACACACACACACATATTCATACACTGATAGAAGGGGCTTATGGACTGTCTCATACACAGGGTTAAGCGTCCGCCGAAGGACACATCAGCATGGACGAGTGGATCCTGGGATCAAATGTCAACATGCTCTACCACTTAGGGACTGAATTAGCTAAATTACATTATTCATTCGGTGTGATAACTGCACGTCAATATCTGCCGAAAGGGCCTTTAAATATTCTCAGATGAAATATATACAACAGCAGTTAACTGCATGCTACATACCGTGCTGGCCAGTCCATAGTTAATTGCAGGGGGTGAAGACATTCCTCCTTTGTAGTTCTGATGTGAAGGCTCCCATCAACACCCCTCATGCTGGTGCCTAATGGAAGGGTCCAATTAAGCGGTCCAGTACTTTGCCAGGAGGATTGTCGGGTTATAAAATCCGGGCAGAAAAACTTTTCAAAGTTACCTTGCGTGCACTCAGACAAATATAAAGCACGTCAAACAAGCGTCTCAATGAATAATGAAGAAAAGCAGCACCGTCATCACGACCAGTCGGCGGTCTGGTCAGTTGCAGCCGCCACAGTGTGTTATTATCAAAGCTTGTCTTCACTTTGTTGACAAAGCCGGGGAGGCCACCGGCTTGTTTCGTGGCACCGCACGTGGCCTTTGGTTCTGTTCTGCTCTCGCTTTTAAAGCCACGAGCCACATGGTCATCGCGAGGTCAAAGGCCGCACCGCATGTATGTTCAATGGCTTTCACTTTTGAATTGAAGTGCTGAAATAGATGTACTTTTCTCTGATATTCTTATTCATTGAGATGGACCTGTATGTGAACCATGTACCACACAATGACATAAAAAGTAGATGTTGCAATTAAACTGTAATAAAGACGTAATGCACTATGAAAAACAGAATAAAGGTTTTATTATATAAAGTTTGTATGTCATAATGTAACTTGAGATGGCTTTCCTTCATTTTGTTGTTTATAGTAAAATAACACCCACATTAACCTGAACAACTGACCAATGCTGAAGGAAAGTTTAAGATGGTGTTGAGGAAATTGTGTTACTTTGAAATAACACATCTGACAAGATCAGCCACAAATGTCAAATGCTTCCTTGACCGTCTCAAATGTTGTGAGACAAAAAGAAAGCTGCTCTAGAAGTAGAATTGTCCCGACCGGACCCTCTATGCCAGCGACTCCCCACTTTGGGCTGGATTTTTCCGAAGGCAAAGGTCTGTGCGTGATGTTAGCAGGAAGAGACAAGTGGGATTGAGTCACAGACACAGAAGCCGGACAGAGGTGTGCAGCTGCAGAGGGACGAGGCCGCAATAGGAGGACGGGTTGAAAGCAGGAAAAGGTTAACCGAGGAGGCGGGTTCAGAGCAGATGGAGGTGGAAAAGGGAAAAGGTCTGACACGCAGGAGCCGGAAAGACGCCCCCAGCCGCCTCTGGTCTATAATTAGCAAGGGGACCACAGATTGTAACGAGCGGCTCCGGGGCCTTGTGTTCAGACCGGCAAGAACGGCTGCCATCCGCTCTCCCCCCCCCCCCCCCTCCCCCCCTCCCGGGGCGAGGCACGATCCCGGGCTCTCGCCAGCACAGGGGAGGACGGACGGCACCGCGTCGCCCGAGTGAACATTCGCATCACACATGTGCAGAGCCATCTGAACGCAATGGGTGGGGGGGGGGGGAGGATACCTTAGACGAGTGAAGTGTCATCGCTGCATTTAGCGCTTCGTAACCGTGGGTTTGTGTTTGCTTCCATTTCTCCTTCCCCTCGGCAGCTGTAAAGGGCAGAGTATCCCCCCCCCCCCCCAATCTGCCCATCACCATCTGCTGGAAAAGAAATATAAAAAAAAAAAAAAAAATCTTTGGACAGGATTGACATTCAGTGCAAATGTCAAAGCAGCTCAGGCCATTTTTGACTCCCCCCCCCCCCCGGTCCCCGGCCTCACCTTCCCCATCACCTCCGGGACGGTTGGCCAAATTGCCGGCGGTGACGGGTGAAGGACGGAGCCGCCCAGACACGGCGCTCCTCCGCAGGCGCGACGGGACTCCTCGCGTCGATCCATCAGGGAGTGCGCTGGCTAAACGCTGCTCTTCGGAGTGATTATCCACTCGGCGTGGGTTGAAGATGAAAGACTTGAAAGGTTGTCAGTTTCATCGCTCACAGAGCACAGCTGCTCAAGTCAGGTGAAAATCCCTCGAGCCCCACCGTGCTTCATTAGGAATATTAAAACATTGTTTTTACCCCTCAAGTTATTTTATAGAGTGGCCCCTTTACAGCTCGAAGATCACTAGATAACCTGTAAGAGGCGGTAAAACAGTTTTCATAATGGTGAGTAGCAAGCAGCTTCTGTGGGCTTTTTACTCCTTGGTTTAGACCCTCAGCAATTAGTACATTTTCATTTCCGCAATAAGCAATTAAGTAAAAAAAAAAAAACAATGTTCATTTTTAATGTCGCCCAAGGAAGAGAAATCAAAGTTCATAATAATTAGAATAAGATCTAATTGGGGAGATCCCATCTGTTGGGGCAGTATCAATTTCTTCTTAGATTTTTAGCTTCCTTCAGCTGACAATGTACAAAGAGAGCAGACAAATGTGTATTTAAGGTGATCATGAACTATTTAGATTAAAATAAATGTACCGTACCGAGGTTAACAGCATGTCTTTCTGCATCCTTAATAGTTTTTTCATTTTGTAGGTTTGGTTAAATTTGCACTTTTCAATTGGTTTGGAGTAACATTTGAACCATGTGTTTTACCATTTTGTCCCTTATGAAAACTTAATTTTCGTTTCTCCTTTATTGTGACGAGACCTCTACCCAACAAATGCCCACATGGCGTCCCAGACACACACCATCAGCAAAGCTCAACCTTTTGTACCCGTCACCAGCCCCAGAAAATAGAGAAAAATGAGAACCCTCAAAGAAAAATCCTTGTGAGGATGTGTGTTCTTTAGTTGATCAAGAAGTTGCTGAATAACTAAACACAGATCTTATTACACAGATTTATTTTATTCTGAAAAATGCTAGACAAAAAACATCCAATTTCTTTAAAAAAAAAAGTTCCATGTCCTTTAACCTACAAAAACAATGATCATTTTTTTACACATAAAAAAGACGACAATACACCTCTGCCGCGCTTTCACAGCCATAAACCAAAAGGAGAGAACACCTGGATCGATCCAGGTGATAGTTGAGAGCCAGAGTAACCCCAGGGAAACTCTGCGTTATTGTTAGTTCCCCCAGAGGATTCCTAAAATGTAGGATTTGGTGTTGCAGTCTCACATTGGGTAGTTAAGCACCACGTCCTGTTTGGCCAGCTCCAACAACATGGGATCATCGAAGAACTTGCTGATGCTCACATCCTCACTGAGACCCTACAGAACAAAAAAAGACAAAAAACCCACATGCGATCAGCCACGAAAGTGACCAGGTCCCCCGTGACCCAGTGACCAGGGAGACAAAAAGGCTCACCTTGCGCCTTCGGGTCTTGATCATGAACTCCCGGGCCAGGTGGGGGGCGGGCTGAGGCTCGAGAGGCCGGATCACGATGCTCTTGTCCAGGGGGTCACCGGGGACGATCTGAAAGGAAACATGAAATGTGGTTTAACCCTGAGAGAAGAGTCAGCTGGGAACATGTACTGCACGTTTCAACAAAAACGAGTGGAGCCTTCAAACGAGGCGCCGACCTTTCACTGAACATCTCCTTCGGTCGCAGGTCTGTCCTACTGTTACCGAGTCAGGAGCGCGTCCGTCAACAGGAAGGAAACGCATCGTGAAACGTGCCGTCACGGCCGTGGCATCAATCAAATGTCAGCTCAAGTATTCACAAGCTTTTAAAATGATTCACTTCATCCATTGTCTTAAAAGGCGCTCACGGTGTGACCGTCACGTGATCTCATCGTTATGGATGTGAGGCAGTTCCCCTAAATAGAAAAGGCAAGGAAGGCTGAACCTGGGGAAATGTTGGGAAGAGGGACGGATTGTGTGTGTGTGTGTGTGTGTGTGTGTAGAATAATCAATGGAAGGTCTGAAGCCCAATCAACAGATGGGAGGGGGAGGCGGTAACTCAACACTGGGCTGCTCGTGGCGGTACACAATCAAACGAATAAGGGACGCACGCTCACTTCCTGTTATTTTTATTTTCCTGGTCAGTTTAAATCGATGTGCGCCTGCAGGAACGATGTGGCACAGAGGAGAAGATTCAGAGTGTTGATCAGTATCGGGTTCAAACTATCGCTGCCCTTTAGTAAGTAAATTGGCACCGGACCAAAGGGGTGTCGACTTGGATAAAGGTGATTTCTGTTTGGCTCAAACTGCCCGGGACGACGGAACCAAAGAATTACTCTTGATTGAATGATGGTAAAACATTTTTAGCTGAATAGTCCCAGGGGAAATCTTATTTAGTGACGGCCACGCTTCATATTATCCGTGTTTTTAAATGGTGTCACGCTTTCTACTTAAAATAATTCCCATGATAACCACAAAGACAAATAGACGATAAAGGTCAATATATTTTTAAGCCTTAACAGCACTGTAAAACATGGTTCTGCATTGACAAACCTCAAGGGTTTTTATCTTCTCAGTTTACACAACAACTGTTGTGTTCACCGTTCATACAAGCATGTAAATTAATAATGCATGTCTCTTCTCTTACTCGACACTTGGATTTTAACCTCAATGGGGAATAAGAAACATGAAATATGTGCACTGAGGAAACCGCTCCCTCTTCCAGATGAACACTTTTGCAGTTAGGTATTAATCCTCCCATAGTGGAGCTAAATTTCCCCTGACACAGCTCTGCAGAGTGCAGACACAAACACATGTCAGACATAGCACACAGGAACAGTTACACTCTACTTAAAAATTAATGACTCAACACTGCACATCAGAAGGAATTTAGCAGGAGTGGCAGACATGTGCACAGGGGTTGACAGCGCTGTGCAAGCGGCCACAAGAGTTGGTGCTCTTTACCACAGGATACAAACACTTACAAATCGGTTTCTGTTTTGGTTTTTAATGTGAAAATGTCCAAATGCTCATGCGGCTTATCAGTTAGCATCTGGATTTCTTAGTTTTGGGGCATTCAAATGAATTCCTGTCAGTGTCATCATTTGAGTCCGATTCCCAAATATACGTGATTGACATGCTGCAACTGCATAACAGCTTAACTGTGGACCGCAACATGTCGTTGGTGTAGTTTTGCAGCTCTTGTCCAGAATATAGGAAGCTTGCAATTTCTTTTGAGGGGAATTCAATTATTGATTTAAATGAACTTAAAGTCTGTTCATATCAGTGACTGTGGTAAAAAAAAAAAAAAAAAAAATTACTAAAATGATTTCTATAAAAGAAAACTGAATCAGCAAGTTGGACAAGAGGAACATTGTGTTGGGGAAGGAGTTTCTGCAAAGCCGAATAATCAATTAAGAGAAAAATATCTCTTGAAATGTACACCTGGTTAAATCGATATTGGATCTCAATTGCCCGACTTTTGTTATATTCCATTATTGGAATATATTCCACGGTAGTCGGTGGAAACTCGCATTAAGTTAAGTTTCGCCAATTTTGGTATTTTGTCCAATTGGAGGGAAAGCTTGTTTTTGCGTACCTGCCAGTGGTGGAACACAGACAGAGCGAAGGCCTGTCCCTGCGTGTGCGTGCGAAGGTCCGTCTCAAAGCCGAAGGAGTCGATGGCCGGGATGAAAGCCTTGATGGTGTAGAGAGGAGACCCTGGAATGGGCGCATCCTGGGTCACGTGACCCCTGTTCCAAGACAAGCGCAGGAATCCATTTTTAAAAACTCAAATCCCTGCATTTTAATATTACGGAATAATCAGAACGAGTATACCAACCTTCTTCGAGCCAGCACTGTGTAGACAGCAGATACGCAGTCAGCTGGAGCCTGAACCTCCACAAAGTAATACGGCTCCATCAACCTAGGAGTGGCCTGGGACACGAGGAAGACCACACATTAGAATAAAGGCAAGAGGATGCATGAGAAAGTATGGCTACAACACAACCAGTCGTGCGTGGTAACATCTGGCTTTGAGCTAAACGTGAGGAGCGATGCCAAAATTATGAAAGAGGAGCGGTACTGCACCACAATTCAAGAAGAACACAGTCAGCAGAACCCCACACGTGGTAATCCTGATAATGGAACACTAAACAAAAGGCATAAAAGCTATTGGCAGATGAGGAGAAGAATAGACTTGGGGGAGGATGATCTCACCATGAGGAAAGCAGAGTACACCACTCTCCTGGCTGTGGGGATGACCTGGCCCCCTCCTCTGTGGAGAGGCTCCTGAGCAATGACGGCATCGAGGATCTTAAACTTGACATTCCTGATGGCTGGGGGCAGCAGAAAGACAAGAGAGTTAAGGGGACATACCACTACGACTTCCATGGCTGTGGACATTGCTGCCAAGAGGAAACTCCAGCAGCAATGGAAGCACAGAGGAAAAAAACAAACGTGTTTCAGTAGATAATTGTGAGGGGAG
Organism: Pungitius pungitius; assembly: GCF_949316345.1. Classification (NCBI taxonomy): domain Eukaryota; kingdom Metazoa; phylum Chordata; class Actinopteri; order Perciformes; family Gasterosteidae; genus Pungitius; species Pungitius pungitius. Next base: position 4,755,459 of record NC_084911.1, on the reverse strand, counting down.
GCAACTCACGCTCATCACACAGAGGCCCCTCTCTGGTGCCCCACTGGAAGCCCTGAACGATGCTGTCTTTGACTGAGCCGAGCAGCGCCTTGTCCACCTACACAACGAAAGACAAGGACGTCACGAGCCCGCTACAAAAAAGAGGATTTACGTCTTAAGAAGCTTTGAATGATCTTGTCCCCGATTAATAAAAGGGTAACTAAATTGTGTCAGTCATTTTGGTCCAGTTTAAAAATGTCCAGCCTCCTTCTTTCATGTTGTTGAAGATATATATTTTGGGAAAACTCATTTTTTTAATATTTGCACTTGGTTTTATAGACAATTGCTTGATTGAAATATGAATAATAATAAATAAAAATAATGCAATTATAGCCATCCATGTGGCAGGTCGAAAGAAGTCAGAGGTAATCAACAATAATATCAATTAGAAATAACTTATTTCAGTTTTTATGAAGAAAAATAGCTGTTCTAGTTTCGGTGTTAGAATTTGCTTCTTTTTTGTTTGTTTTTTATTAATATATGAAGTGTTTGATCTGCCTCTTTAGGCTCTGCAATGATGTAATTAAAAACATATTAGAAAAAAAAGAGGATGTGACTGCTCTACGCAGTTGGAGTAAACACAACGTAAATACATCCGTGGCCAAAGGGAACACAACTCACCTCAGAGGGCAGCGTGTCATCTACCAGGATGTTTGGTCCCGTGGTGTCCGGTCCGAAGGCCCAGATGGACCTGGCGGCCAGCAGATCCCAGTCGTACTTTGTCTGGAAAAACTCTCCCAGCTTCTTCCTGCCACGAGGGAACAGAACAGCCACTGGTTGAAAAGGCGGACTCCACATTGTGTCAGCGGGAGCATTAAGGAGATTGGTTGATCGGGTGGGGGGGGGGGGGAGGGGTTAATGGACGAGGAGGAGCAGAGCGGAGCTTCGGGTTAAATGGCGCGTGAAGTATGTCGCGTCTTTGACGTCGCTGGGTACAGAGAGCCTGATGGATGAGCCGAGGACGCACGGGAAGCAGCGCGCTCACACACTCAGATTCATCCAGGCTTTCAGTGGGGGATTCAATTACTGGGAGATATCTGATCAATACACATGGAGGGGTGTATTGATCCGATCACACGTACGTGTGCAACCGGGCTTGTCCTTAAACACTCCAACATGAATGCGTAGCTGTACATCTATTGCCATTTTTAAATATAGATTTATATCAAATAGTGAGCATTAATAAGTGTTTAAGGTCCCTTTCAAAATGACACGGGGAAGCAGAAATAAAAATATTACCCACAAATCCATAACTTTATTTTAAACAGGACTATTTAAGGCCGAGGCATTTCTACATCTCTCCACCTTAATGACATCATTTAATTAAAGAGCCAATTATGCCGGCTCCTTTATCCCTGCTAACCGAGGAAGTAATGAAAACTAATGATGGGCCAAAGTGGCTTTGATATACGGAGGAATTAAAAAGGCTACTGCCATACCAGAATGAAATGGGGGGAATCTATACATCCAACCTGAAAGGCACATTAAGCCATTTCAATTATTTAAGAGATCATGAGTTCAATGTATGCGAGCGGGATGGCGATATTCGCTCCAGCTCACCTGTTCCACGTGATCTGTACCACTTCGTTCTCGATGTCCTCAGCTAGCCCCTTCTCCAAGGGCTCTGCAATCATGGTGATCTTGTTCCTGTCAATCACATCACACGGCTGTCAATCAATCACTCATTCTGCAGCCAGGGGGCACTTGCTTGTAGGGAAGGACTAACAACTGACAACTTTCCACAAAGAAATACAAATTAAAACACTTTGTCAGAAGTCAAAAACTGTTTTAAAAGAAGGTAATTTATCACTTATCAAAGTAAAAAAAATCCCATTTGACACGCACTTTTTGTTTGGCGTTTCAGCGAAGCACTTGAGTGAAGAAGTCTCTACAACCGTTTCACAGAAGGTCACGACCGGGTCAGCGACCTGTGGACAAAGATCAGCACAATCACCCAAAGAAACAAAGGGCCGCAGGCTTGTGTGGTGCTATGGACAATAATTACTTTAATGTCGATCTCGGAGTACATCTTGCGCAGGTCGTGCATGACGCAGTCCAGGTAGAGCTCTCCTGTCCCCAAGATAACATGCTCTCCGGATTCCTCCACCTGAAAGACAAAACACATTTGGACAATCAACACCGGTGACGTCGAGGTCAGATTTGTTCCGTCCTGCAGGAGCCGTTTTTCTATGACCGGCCGGCCGGCCGGCCGTACCTTTGTGGTGAGGGACGGGTAGCTCTTGTTGACCTTCCTCAGTCCGTCCAACATTTTGGGTAGCTCTGAAGGGTTGACGGGCTCCACTGCGATCTTTATAACTGATGCTGTGTTGAACTTCAGTGGCCTGAAAATCTGAGCCTGCAGAGAATTAAAAAAGAAAAATGTGATTAATTATGCCGTTTTGGAAGTTTAAAAAAGGTCGTATTTCTGCCGCTGGTCTCACCTCTTCGTTCCCTCTGGGCTCCGTGATTGTTGCCGTCTTGACGATTGGCTGATCGCAGCCTTCGATTAGAACCCAGTTGCCCGCAGGGACTCTGTTCACTTCAATTTGGTATCTGAAAATGTGAGCGGCACAAAAGAGAATTCAAACTCCAATTACTGCCGCGCGGTCGTAAGCCCCCAACCAAGTCAAGTCGATTGCAGAGCCACAGTTTCATCGTGGCCATCCCAAAATGTCACCACGTCCTCCTCTTAGACATGTGTGAAATTAGCAGATTAATCCTGCAGTTATTGGTAAAAAGGTGCTTGTGAGGTGACAGTGACCTTTGATCTGACTCTGGTTGGGTACCGAGAACCGGTACCAATATAGCACCGGTTCCTGCACGACGCAGATTTCCACAGCGCACATTTATACTATATACGCTATTAAGCACAACAATGGGTAAAGATTGTTAAATATATTCAAACCTGGCGACTGAAATCCAGAGCCGGCCCACAGTGCAGACCTGGGAGTCCTCCTCGTCTTCAAGGGTGTAGTTCTCTCCCAACACCTTGACAGGCTGACCCGCCTGAATGGTCCCACTCAGCACCCGGCCGAACGCGTGGAACTGAACCCCATCCTCCGTGCTGTACATCTTGGTGGTGTGGCACATCAAAGGACCCTGAAGTGAGCAGAAAAGATGGATGCGAGAGAGAGATTAAAGAAATAGGGCAAGGACGTCTTACCACTTGAATGTGACATTTTTAAATAAAAACATAAGAGGGCTTTGACGTAAGGCAGTTAAACATGTAATGGAACTTGGAAAACTGATCAGCAGCTTGTATTGGCTTAAATTAGAATATTTAAAAGCCTGCACACTGAGACAAACAGCCTGTTGGGTTGATCTGCTACAGCAGCTGGAAGGACTTGAAACAGATTGCGCAGCCTTTGCTTCTCAGCAGCCAACAAACAGGAGCTTCCCGCCCTGCTTGGCTTATACTCACTTCAGGGTCGCACTCCGTCATGGCCTCCGCGAGGTCCGAGTCCAGACCTCCGTTGTACGTGTGCTCTATCTTGCTCCTAGCACCCTCCTGTGGTGAGGGGATGTGATGTACACACATGTCCACGAAGCCTGAACAGAGGAAAGTCGTGCTGGAGTTAATAGCGATACAACAGGTGGACCCAATCGTGATCATTTATCATCACATTCAAATTACAACCAGCAGCAGTAATATTGAGTAAAGCAGAAAGATGGATAAAATGCTCCCGAGTTAATATCACTTTGCTTGAATCTTGTAAAAGAAAAACAAATCACAAATACAGTGAAGACCATCACAAGCAAAGAGATGAATCCTTACCAGTGAACTCTCCAAAGAAGCGGTTGCAGACCAGTCTGAGTAAGGGTCTGATGTTCAGCTTCAGCTCTTCTTTGGTGAGGTGGATCCCCAGTTCATCCAGAACTCTGGGGAGAGACGTGTCCACGTCCCCGACCACCTAGACGCAAAGAGCATTTGGGTGCGGATGACACACTGAGGTCTGCAAAAGGCGGGTTGCTTTGTTACACAGAAACGGTTCATGTCCAACCTGTGAGAGGATCTTGTAGAGAGGCTCCAGAACAAATTCCACAAAGCTGCGCTGGGAGTTGCTGCTGGGCGCTTTCTTTGTGAACTTGCGACTGGAAAAAAAAAAATGGCACATATAAGGACATGTTAAGAGGATTACTGGGCATTAAAATGTTACCATACTGTTCTAGGGAAAAATGTGTTCCTTACGTTTTGGGGTTGAAATAAATATCTCCCCAGAGCCTCTTGGCAAACTCATTATAGTTGATGTCACCTGGGAACACAAAGAGAGGAGTAAGTACATACCGAGGTAACGCCATTAAGCGGTAGATAATAAAAAACAGGCCCCATGGAGGGTTGATGCTGAAGAGCCTCACCATAGGTGTCCGAGTAGATCTTTGCAAAAGACCCGAGGGTGAAGCAGGTACTGTACTGAGAGCTGGCGAAGCACACATTGCCTAGCAGAGGAGACACCACCAAGTTCTCATCCGTGGAGTATGTGCTGAAAAAGAAGAGAAATGACCATCAGCTTGTCTGATGCCGCCGCCCCCATCGGTATGTACCACATCTAATCAAGCCACTCCCCAAACACTGTGCCCGGTTTGGGTTTGAAGGGTTACCTGAGCAAACCATTGACCTCATCCACGATGTGGCGGAGTTTATAGTAAGCATCTGTGGGGGGCAATTTGAGCTCCCCGATGAGCCGGTCCACCTTGTTGATGCAGATGGTGATGGCCATTCGCTCCTGAACCGCGTGTTTGATCAGGCGCTCTGTGTTCAGCATCACCTGAGCAGGGATACAAAGAAGGTCTAAATGGAATGTTTTAAGTGCAGTTCATGACACGTTGCAGAGTTAAAACCCTGCAGACCACCGATTGGTTTCGGAGAATCCGCCGTAATGCTGCACAAACGGTTTATTAAATAGAAAAGGCAGTTTGTTCAAATTTACTCTCGCCAGACTATTAAGAAATGCAAAAACGAAGCCGTAGACGCGACACCACTGAGAGGTGTGCTGCAGCTGCTGCTTGATTCCTGTTGAAATTATTCTGCAAATGTCCCCTTTGAAAATTGGGTCACGGCTGTTTCCCCCGAAGTTGTTACGGCGTTCAGCCTGAGACTGCAGCTACACTGCAGAAGTCCCACATGCAGCAAAAGAAAACCCCACAGCATCCAGCAAATGACTGCTACCAAAAGTGAGTCCATTTCCAAGGTTGGAGAACATTCACAATTGTGCAAAGAGTGCAGATTGGGGCACCATGGAGGAAAAAGCGTGCAGTGACTCACTCCTTCTGCTGCGTCTATGAAAAGGACGATGCCGTCCGAGAGCCGGATACTAGAAGTGACCTCGTCAGAGAAGTTCACGTGGCCTTAGAGGGAGACACAAGGTTTGACGTCACTCCCTGTTAGGTCACACCAAAACAAACACCGCGTCCAGCCGTGCACTCTACCTGGTGTGTCCATGATGTTGAAAAGGTAGGATTTTCCTCTGGAGTCTGGCAGGACCATTGTGACGGGGGCGCTCTTGATACCCACACCTCTCTATGGAAGAAGCACAGGGTAGAAATAACCTTCTGGAGGAGGGGGAATGTAATTCTAGAAGGACGTCTGCGAGAAGCCGTTTTCAAATTAATCTGTATTCCTATGGGAATCATAGTTCCATGTTTGCCATTCATTGACATTCCACTATGCCGTAACACTCACCTCCTGTTCGGTGAAGAGGATGTCGGTGTATCGCAGCTGAAAAAGTCAAACGTCATGTTTGTTACCCTGTAATATACAGTAAGAGAAATAATCTCTCAAAAATGTGTTTATCCTTCCAGTCGACACTCACATCCACATCGTCCCTCTTCCTGATTTCTGGGTGCGTCTGTTCAATCAGGCAGTCCACGAAACAGGTCTGAACAGAATAAACAAATTCATTAGATCCCCATGAGTCACAGATAAGTCCAAAGAGCACCCTGGTTATTAGCATATATCCAAAACATTCATATCCTCATGCATTTTTCATCTTAAGAACACATGTCCTCTTTGGCAAAATGCCACAGAATACCCAATTATTGTGCAGGGCTGGCAGGTTGCCAAGGCAAGAAAAAACAAACAAACAAGCAGACCAAAAAACATCATTTTCGAAGCCAGAAATCATTCTAAATATCACTCGAGTGTTTGATATCTGCCTGTTATTTGGACTGGTAAAGTCAACTTAACAACAGAAGTGGGGATAATGTTGAATTCTTTCCATCTACAAACCAGCGCTGCAGTGAACGTCAGACCCCTGAGTCGCCGAAACCAGAGAATATTCACTTCAATTTGACATGTGTGCGCCGACAAATTTGGCATTAAGCTAAAACATCAGTTATAAATTTGGCCTGGTTATACATTTTGAGAACAGAATTCCCCCTCAGCCCACATGGCAAAAGCACTAGACCCACTGTAGGGGGACAAACTGCCTTTACTAGGGCAGAGATACCAACCTTGCCGTGGTGAAGATGTCCACACAGGGTGACGTTACGGATTAGCTCAGGACCGTCCATCAAATCCGCAAGGAACCTGCCAAGAGAAGAGAGATACAAGCGCTTGAGAGACGGTCAACGCATGTGTTTTAAGGATATGTAAATAGGAAATACACAATATTGAATGTGGCGCTGTCTGGATGTACATTTGCATCTTCAGACCCAATCGGCAGAAATCATGTGCGCATTGATGTGACTTACTCCATATCATAGACGGTGGCAGGTAACTCCTGTTCCATCAGTGTGAACCGCTTGTGCCTCACAGGCTTGATGATGGGCTCTGGAATGAAGAGAAAACACTTATATTTGTGTGCTGATCGCAATCAGCCTCCAGCCCATGTGCACAATTTAAGCAAATACTATGAGTTTGATTGTTCTTTCTATCTAACCTGTGAGAGGTTGTGTGTCTTCCTCCTGGACAATAGTTTCCACTTCGGGGCCATAAACTTCCTCTGCTGTAGGATAGTACTTCTTGTCCTCGTGCAGGACCACCTCCATACCAGGGACGTCCTCGTCGGCATCGGCGGGTTCATCTTCATCATCATCGTCACCCTAGACAGAGAAATTACCATGACACGTGGTCACATACTGAAAAAAAATAATGTCGGGGCACATCTTGCGCAGGTCGGGCCAAAGGGGTAAAGAAATGATTACCTCGTCAACATCTCTGTCCTCGGCATCCAGATCATCCTCATCGTCATCAGAGTCCAGCTCTGGACCGATGTAGTTTCCAAACTCGTCATACAGATCAGCCTCCATTTCATAGAGCACTGAAAGAGGAGACATGGGTTGAATAATGTTATACAGTTTCTCTGAATTGATAGAGGCAATAAGGTCCAAGGACAAAACACAAATAAACTTAATTGGAGATTAAACAGCCATAGGATGTGGCGAGACTATACAATAGTATACAACAATGATTATATACGCTGTATCAATGCATCATTGAATATTATTTCATGTATGTGTTGCTATGTGAACCATTATGCACCAAAAACATGTCTCAATATAAATAAATGGCCTTTCACTGTGAAGTTGTGCTTGTTTTACAGAAGTCGGGGATGACTTCGTAACCAGCTTGCTTAATAAGGTTTCCTTAAGTTATCATCAAAGCTAATGCTAACTTGTATAGCACAACATGCATCACGGGAACTATTTATCAAGCTTTCAGTTGGTTTCCGTTGGCAAAACGAATACTACCATCTTGATTAAATGAGAAGTCTTCGATGATTAACGTTACAGACTAACATTTCCCTTATGTTTGCTATGTTAGCAGCGACTCAAAAACGAGCATGCTAACGTGCTACCATGCTAACAGAAATGAATGACTTGGAGAGGACGTTGCAGCTACGTTGCTGTCTAGCAATTTAGCTAAACAAAGCGTGAAGCTTAGTTTACGGAACTTAACTATAACCTGTTGCCTGATTATAACAACTCACCTGTTTTCTGTTATAGCGCGGTGTGTTTGGATAATAATCGAAACAAGAAAACGGTTGGGTAAGTATTCAGAAGATAAAAAATAATTTCACAAAAAGCGCCATGCGCACGAAATATTACTTCCGGCTTTCTTCTTCTGAGGACTCGGGGGCCGTTCGAGCTCACTATCGCCCCCGGCGGTAGAGTTGGGTATTTAGTAGCATAGGCTCCAAAGAAAATTACATCTACAATTCAAATACCTGCTACTTTTGCGTATTTACTCTCACTTAAATACCCACACATGACTGTAGATTTGCACCCAGTGCACGTCAGCATCTCGCCTTTCCACCTTGATGTTGTGCACATTAGGAGTGTATTAGGAGTTCAGGAGGGTTCCCGTGGATGACATGCGTCTATTTAGTGCCATCCAGTGGTCAAGGACTTGTAGGCCGAAGGATTAAGCCTGTATCTCGCTGCTGAAACTAAATCAATCTAAACGCCGTGATATAATAGATATATAATTATTGCATTAATTTGATGAGGGCACAAAATATAGCTGGATATTGGAGTTTGCGCTGAATTCTTCCACAGTTCAATGTTAATGAATAGATGCGCCTGTAGTTTTGTTCTAAAAAAGCTGGAGGGCAGTAAATAGCCATCAACGTTAATGCAGTTATGGCATCCTTCTATTCCAGTGTGTCATGTAATCAACATGGCTATTATTTGGTGCTTGTGTGTTTTTGTAAATTTTGTAAGTCTACTCAGATGAACCTGTAAAAAACTGGGCCTTAACAACTTAAACAGTTGAACAGAAGGAATCCTCAAATTAGACTATTTTTCTAAAATGAATTGTATTTAAAATAAATAATTAGTAATTGATTTCTACTTATACTTGTTAGATACATGTTTAGAATACTAGTTTTCCATTGGAATTAATTGAAAATGTTATACCAAAAATATTATTTATCACTTAAGCATTGGTGAAATCTTTGCAAGATTCGAACTATTGTAAGAGCATTAATTAGTTTTGATTGATAATTCGACTGAAACAGCCAACTGCTTCCTCTTAGAGAATGTGAAGCTTAAAATGGATAAAGGAGGTGTGGTAGCAGATGTTTTTCTTGACCTCAAGAAGGCTTTCGATACAGTTAATCAGAATCTCCTGATCAATAAACTGTCAAATTTGAACTTTTCCAGGGGATGGTTCATCATTTACTAAGATCTAACGTGGAAGACTGCAGGGTTGTATTTTGGGATCTTTATTATTCAGTTTATACATAAGTGATTGGTGTCTGCGATGCGTGTGATATTCAAAAGTAGGCTGACGATACAGTGATTTTATGTTCACGTAAAGAACAAAGAACAACTAACTTACACTCACATCCACAATGACAAAAGGTAACCAAATGGCACATTCCTGCCTTCATCTACAGTTTGTATGTCCTTCACAAAGAAGAATTGTCACAAGAGCCAGATGTTTACGTTGCTGGTGCGAGGCCACCGGTGGATTTTAAATATTTAGGCATTATTATCATGATTGTACCCCAAGCAAATAGCACAAAATTAAAATGTATTCACATTCTCCATAAACAAGCCGTACAAACACTTGATGGTTGGAATATTCTCACCAAACAGCATATACTGAGTCAAGAGAGGATTTTATTAAACAAAGCAGTCAAAGCAGCAGACTTACTACATCTGCTTCAAGAGGTGCTTGTGTTATTTCCTATTTTTCATCTTCTTTTTCTTCTCTCTGTGTAAGTTATGTGCGTGCTTTCACGGTAGGTGTGTTTGTGCGGCCTGTTATGGTTGCTCACTTTTGTTATAAGTTGTGTCCATTTGTCGATGAATTTTAATTACATTTCCTTTTGAGATTTTATTTTTTCTTCTTTTTCTTTCTTTTAGGCTGCCTTAAAAAACATCTGGCCGTGGACAGCAGATAGAATTTACTCTGGCTCACTTTGTTGATTAGTGTGCATTGTCCCTGCAAAATAAATGAATAAATAAATGCATACGTTTAAAAACTTGGTTCTAATCACATATATTGGGACTTTAACCTCTGTTAATTTGTACAGAGTTTATATAGTTGCGGTGTATTGGCAATCGAATCAATACATCTTCCAAATAGAGAAGGGAGTAAAAAACAATTAGGCCAACTGATGTTCAAATATGAAATATGGCATTGCTAGGATACAAGTAAGCAATCAGGGGGAAATTCATTATTCCACTTGGGTGTTGATGAGGTTTGAAAATAAATGCAGAGAAAGGGTTTCAGTTGATGGCTTTATTCCTGCTGGTGATTATATGCTTCAATAGGCCTGGCCTACAGAGTCAATACATCGATACCGTAGACTGACAAACAAGTTAAACAAACAAACACAGCCTTAAACATTGTCATCCATTTCAAATAATATATTCTGTGAGAGGCAAATTTATTGAAAATATTGTTTCGTCATCTTGAAAAGCCCTTCATAGAGCAGTTGATACACTTCGTAAAATGTATTGAGGCTATACTTTTATATTTCAACAAGTGCAGATGAATAAACACTTGTTAAGAGCGCCCCGTTTGGCATCATCTTTAAAATATTGTCACTACAGTGTGACCAGAAAAACATTTTAAAGCAGTGTATTTATTATATAAATAGGTCAACCCCAACATGTCAAAGTTATAGATTACTTATTTCTTTATAACAGAGCAATGATAAGACATTGATTTCCTTTCTCTAGGCGGTGATTGCAGGTCTCTAATCATTTACCTTCTGCTTCTGTCCTGAGATTGAACCCCGGGAGCCAAAAGTGAGGCTGGACTGAGTCACGTGTAAACTGGACGGTAGACACACTTTATTTAAAATACAAATGGTTTAATTGCCTCAACATTAATTAGCTGGACTATTCAACCTGAGGTTTGGACCAAATGTGTCAACCGGCCCCTTAACGAGGATCTCCTTTGTCGCCCCTCTACTCCGCCACCAGCTTCCTCAGCCTCTGCACCACCTCCTCCCCGCTGCTCCACGGCACCGTGACAGCCTTGAACTCCCCGGGCATGGCCTCGTGGGTCTCCGTGATCAGCCGGTGCATGGGGAAGTCACGGCGCGGGAAAGCCACGTCGCGGGGCCCGAGGGACGTGGCCGGGCAGAAGTCGTTGGCTCCGTCCCCCACGTAGAAGACGCGTTGGTAAGGGCGGCCCCGCTCCTGCGCCCTGCGGGCCACGTAGTCCCTGACGATCACCTGCTTGCACATGTTGCTCGGGCACCGCACGCAGTCGTGGGAGTGGAAGGGACGCAGGACCAGTCGGCCGTCCCTGTTGAAGGTGGCCGGGTTGCTGAAGATCCGGTGGAAGAGTTGGCGGGCCCCGGCGCGCCGCAGCCAGGCCTCGATGAAGAAGGTGTTGGAGTCGGACAGCAGCACCACCTCGAAGTCCTGCGGCGGCCGAGTGCGGAGGAACTGGAAGAGGGTGAGCATGCCGGGGGTGGCCGGGATCTTCTCCATGGAGCCGCGGATGTCGCTCTCGGTGACGCCCTGCTCCGCCAGGTAGGCCAGCACGCGCTGCATGTACTCGTTGTAGCGGCCGGGTTGGTACGTGTCCTTCAGCCAGGCCGGGAGGTGCTGACCCGGGGCGGTCTGCACCACCACGTCGTCGCTGGTCTCATCCACGATGGTCTCATCAAAGTCGAAGAAGATGAGGAAGCGCTTGTCGGAGGAGATGCTGGTTGAATTGGAGGCCATGGTCTTTGCGCGTCTGGACCCGGCGGGCTCCCCCTCGCCTGGGGGATGGGGTGGGACATAACAGCAGGTGAATATTGAATCCCCCATGATCGACTACGCCACACCTCTGAATGCTACAGGCACTAAATCTCCACTCTTGCTCTCCGGCATCCCACGCAAGACCAGCCAGAGGGTGGAGGCTGGCGGGAGGGTGGTTTCTGGGAAACAGCAATGCGTAAAGAGACGAAAAGTGTGAGGGGGAGAGGGGGGGGGGGTGGTGGAGGTAAAACAGATTACAATTTAGATGTGACACATGAAGTAGACACAATAATCGGAATGTTATATAAAATAATAACATTCAGCTATAACTATAGCTGAAAGAGAGCAAAGCAGCCAGTCGGAAGAGGGAGCGTTGGACTCAACCTTCTCACCCAGAAGCTACAATATACACTCACCGGCCACTTTATTAGGTACACCTGTCCAACTGCTCGTTAACACTTAATTTCTAAGCAGCCAATCACATGGCGGCAACTCAGTGCATTTAGGCATGTAGACATTGTCAAGACAATCTCCTGCAGTTCAAACCGAGCATCAGTATGGGGAAGAAAGGTGATTTGAGTGACTTTGAACGTGGCATGATTGTTGGAGCCAGAAGGGCTGGTCTGAGTATTTCAGAAACTGCTAATCTCCTGGGATTTTCACGCACAACCATCTCTAGGGTTTACAGAGAATGGTCCGAAAAAGAAAAAACATCCAGTGAGCGGCAGTTCTGTGGGCGGAAATGCCTTGTTGATGCCAGAGGTCAGAGGAGAATGGCCAGACTGGTTCGAGCTGATAGACGGGCAACAGTGACTCAAATAACCACCCGTTACAACCAAGGTGGGCATAAGAGCATCTCTGAACGCACAGTACGTCGAACTTTGAGGCAGATGGGCTACAGCAGCAGAAGACCACACCGGGTGCCACTCCTTTCAGCTAAGAACAGGAAACTGAGGCTACAATTTGCACAAGCTCATCGAAATTGGACAATAGAAGATTGGAAAAACGTTGCCTGGTCTGATGAGTCTCGATTTCTGTTGCGACATTCGGATGGTAGGGTCAGAATTTGGCGTCTACAACATGAAAGCATGGATCCATCCTGCCTTGTATCAACGGTTCAGGCTGGTGGTGGTGGTGTCATGGTGTGGGGAATATTTTCTTGGCACTCTTTGGGCCCCTTGGTACCAATTGAGCATCGTTGCAACGCCACAGCCTACCTGAGTATTGTTTCTGACCATGTCCATCCCTTTATGACCACAATGTACCCAACTTCTGATGGCTACTTTCAGCAGGATAAAGCGCCATGTCATAAAGCTGGAATCATCTCAGACTGGTTTCTTGAACATGACAATGAGTTCGCTGTACTCAAATAGCCTCCACAATCACCAGATCTCAATCCAATAGAGCATCTTTGGGATGTGGTGGAACGGGAGATTCGCATCATGGATGTGCAGCCGACAAATCTGCGGCAACTGTGTGATGCCATCATGTCAATATGGACCAAACTCCCTGAGGAATGCTTCCAGCACCTTGTTGAATCTATGCCACGAAGAATTGAGGCAGTTCTGAAGGCAAAAGGGGGTCCAACCCGTTACTAGCAGGGGGTACCTAATAAAGTGGCCGGTGAGTGTAGGACACTATATTCGGGCATGGGCTTCATGCAAAATCCTGCAAAGAAGCAAGCTTATAAACTGCGCAATAGGCAAACAGGGCAGCAGCGTGTGATGGTCGCGTTGTGCGTGCTTACCTTTAGGTCGAAGCAGCGGGTGTCAGATGAGTGCGCGCGGCTTGCCTGCGTGGAGGAAGGACACAGTGGATGCTGAATTGCCTCAAACGGTGCGTGAAAAAAAAAGTATCACAGCGAGGTTGTAACGATGTATGAGAGCGAGATATTATATCGTCTAAGTGCAGCCAGCAGCCAGGACGGTAGAACGCGTCAGATCAAACTTAAACTCAAATTATTATTTTTAAAAAGTAGCATTACTGTGTGCTACTGGCGCTGGTTCCGATCCCCCGGCGTCGGTCCCGTCTGATCCGGTCTCGCAGGCAGTAGGCGGCCGGCCGGCGGGACGCGCGCTTATAAGTGACGGTCAAAAACCACGAAAGCCGCTGTGACGGGACCGCGCCTCCGAGTCCGCCCATTTAATAGCATCCTGCTGAGCGCGTGCACGGTACTTTGACAGAGGGGGGAGAGGGAGGGAGAGACAAAACAACCAAATGCAAATGTTCGGTTTCCCAAATAGCCTTACTGGCTGCTACCCGTCCTGTGCCGTAAAGCCCTTGAGCAAGACACAGAACCTCAAATTGCTCCCCAGGCGATTCAACGCAGCCCAACGCTCCTACTGAGCATCTTATGGTTGAAGACTCAACAACCTCCTTCCACAGGGTGGTGTTTCGTGTGGCGCTACTTGACCTCTGACCTGTATAGTAAGCACATTCTAAGTTACACCTCATTTTTTAAAATTCAGAGCAACAAAGTGGCTCTTTATTGATCGCAGAGAAACCGGATTATTGCAGCGCGGGAGTTGGCGTTTTTTGTCTTGATAAAACCTAAAATGGTGGTTGGCGAACAGCCTATCAGAACTTCTTAAACGCACACGCAAAGGCCTCTTCTCCTTCTCTGCCTGCCGACAGACGCGCCCCCCCCCCTGCCTCCTTTCCACACCATAAGGCGCAATGACAAACAGCTGGGGGGGGGGGGGGGGGTCTGACTATTTTCTAACCCAAATGGGAGAGGAGATGTACAGCCGGTGTGTTATTATCTCCTCTGCTGGCGATGAGAGCCTCGGTACCCGGCCGCCCACTCACCATCCGTGAGTCACTTACACTTCTCTCCATCCATGGGGGCCGCTCAGCCCTTCTCACTGGATTACGTGACTCATTGGTGCGCCCCTTAAAAAGCCCATATGGTGATACAGGGCACACAGGGGGGGGGGGGTGAGTGACAGCCGGGGCAGTCTTGACGTGTCCTAAGAGGAGGCAGATTCGGTTCGTAGAGGACTGAATAAAGGGGGTCGAGTTGGATCAGCGGATGTCCAGGAAAGAAAATACACAAAAATACCGTTGTCACTCAAATACTAAATTTGATATTTAGGCTGAGGGCAGACTTGGGTTGTATGTTACCTAAGTGGAGAATACCTGGATTACACGCTCACTGCCGTTCAGGGTCACGGCCAGAGAAGGCAATGAAACCTGCTGCAACTCTCAGGTGATTTTAAACATGGGGGGGCCCACATTGACCCCCGCGCCCCAAACAAAACAAGAATCGGACACAAAAAAAAAAGAAAAGAAAGAGGACCTGTAATGTTCCTGGACAAATGAAAAGCTTTGAAAAGCGAGGTCAGCAGCTGAGCCCTCGGTGTGAGACGCGGTTTGGTTACAGCCATTGCGCAAAAAACCCAGTGACCCTAAAAGAGCCAAATAACAGAACTCAAGCTAGTTCAGCTGGAATTTAGGCTTTTGAGCAAAGGTCGTTGTTGAGCTTGCTGTCAGGAGCAGGTTGGGCACCATTCTTATTTTTGTTTTGTTTGTTATTTGTGTTCACAGGCAACTCGCAGAAAATGAGGATTAAAAAAAGAGGCACAGACATGTGTGATAATCATGGCTACTTGTTTTTACTTCTCAAAGTTAGCGGTCAGTTTAATGTACATTATCAAAAAAAGGCCCAACTTTTCACTTCTCCACTATCTCCAGATAAAATACAAAAAAGGACAAACCGGGACATTGTAAAGCTGCACATGTTGTACCAGATACAATAATAAAATACGCAATGCTACATTAAGTGGTTAAAAATACAAAGGGGAAAAAGTATATTGATTTTTTTTTTTAAAACATCTTTAAAGAATATACATGTTATTTTTTCTTAACTAGCCAAGAATTTTAGTAGAAAGTGCATTCTATGGAACGAAGAAAGGAGGAGGAGGAGGAGAAGGATTTGCCAAAGTAAAAGACAAAACCGGACATGTTGGAGACAAACTCCAAGAAACGGATCGTAGCGAGCGAACGAGCTGCAGCCGGAGCTCGGAGGGGCCGAAGCAGGAGGAATGTCGCTTTCACTTTGAGGAGAGGTCCACGTGGAGCAAAAAGGGGTTTCTTTAAAGAAAGAAAAGGAGAAACACAAATAGGAAATTAAAAGTATGCGCGTACTTAAACGACGTGCCCTTCGTCCGCTACGGTCCCGTCTACACCGACCGCCTCCACCCGGGATTCTCCTCCTTTCAACAACATCCGCTCAAAATAATCACCTCCACCCGTTGTCATGCAGCCACAACTGCACTCTGTTCCACAATGCATCGTCAGTCCCTCCCTTCCCTGTGCCTCACCCACGCAGCAGTAAAGTGCAGAGAACACACACACACATACACACACACACACACACACACGCACACACAAAAAGCTTTTTAAAATAAACAACAAAAAAAACAGCAAGCTAAAGATACTGCGAAAATGCTGAAGCCCAGCAGTGAACCCGAGGGGGCAGGGCAAGCAAATAATAAAGTATTAAGACCCTTAGAAATGGCAGGATAATCACAGGTCTTAAACCAAAAAAGGGTTGACCCTAAACTACCGAGCTGAACCTTTTCAGGCTCAATACCGTTAGACTGTGAGAGAGGGGATCAGTTTTCCATTTACTGCTATTGTCCATCTCAGGTATCCCCAAATACACACACACACATGGTGGGGCACGTTGTGTAAAAGCAGCATTAGATAGAAGAGCACTGGGACAACCACATGTACACACTGGCAGAGAAAATGCGCGCACACACACACACACGCACACACACGCACACGCACACACGATATCTGTCAGACTGGGTGAAGGGCCACGCAACTCAAACTCATGACACACGACTTGCCAACCATTTAGGCTTACTTTAAACAACTAACATTCACACCATCGGCTGATACGTTAATAAATGTAATGTCTGACGCTGACTGGACCGCGTGCATGTTTATCTTTACAAGAATTCCAAATATTAGAAGTTGTATGACCACTGCCTTTTATCCTGACATTTCCTATTATGTGCTAACAACAGTATATCTACATTAGCTTAAAACCGAGCAAATCATCAGAGAATATAAAATACAAACAAAACATGAACAAAATCATCTGCCATCATTCTGCAAAGGCAACATTCAACAGGGGTAGACACGCGGTTGCTTTTGTGGATCCGTCAGTCTGTGAAGTGAACGTGGAATATAGGCTGAGAGGAATATGCATAATTGCCTGTTAAGAACGGTGATTAAAAAGGTCCCAGGTGTGTGTGTGTGTATACTGTGTGTGTGTGTCAAATGACCTTTCACATGGTAACCCGTATCATTTCGACAGCAGCGAAGGGAAGTGGGGTAAATCCTGATGGGGCCACATGTGGGGCCCCTCACAGTGGCAGTATTTGACAGTCATCTGTTATCTAAAAGCATCCCCTTGACCAACAGCTCGGAGGTTGCACTGAACACAGCGAGGGAATCTTAAGTTGGGGGGGGGGGGGACGCGCGCAGTCAGGCCTCGCATCTCTGTGGAAATGCCAGGGCCACGCAATGCATTGTCGTTTTGTGATATTGGGCTTCTGTAAATCAAATGGAAAAAGCACGATTAAGAAACACTGTACGCACTGGAATGGAAAGCACCGTTTAACCGTTATGTGAATCTCTGACCTTGTTTTGATTCAATTAACCATTTACAACCCCCCCCCCCCCCCCCCCCCCCCCCCAACACAAACCATTACACCATTGCACTACTGCTGTTTTCCCTCTAGGCCAAGGTTGAGGCGTCCCGCCAAAAGTTTCAGGTAGAACATTCAGTAAATATTGCTTCGGGGCGAGGCTCCGATCGACGAGCCACCGCGAGTCAACTCGAGGAGAATCGCTGACTGGTGCCGATCCTCGATGAGCCGCGCAGCTCATCCGAAAGCACGTCACGCCCCGCCCCCCCCCCCCCCCCCCCCCCCTCCCTCCATCCATCAGCAAGGAGACACTTTACACCCACCAACGTACAAATGGAGAACTCCTTCCTTTCATTTTAAAAGGTTTTTTAGTTGAGCAGCATCTAAGCATCGGGGTCTTACTGAGGGTGTGTAAGTCTGCATCTCACACACAGGTGTGTTTAATCAGTTGGAGAGGAGCACCGCAACCGAGAGACTGAGGCCCGGACTACAAGAAGAGGAGGAACAAAAGGCGCGGCGGTTTGGTGGGGGCCCGGAGAGCTGGAGCCCTGTTCAGTGGTGCTGGGGGGCCCCGGGGCCCTTGTCGGGGGGAGCCATGTGGTGCATGTAGCTGGCGTCTTCATGCCCACAGTGGTTTAAGGGCTCGCTCTTGAACAGGGCCGGGGGTGGGGGGAGTTGGGAGACCGCGGGCACCGGCAGGTGGTGGTGGGGGTGTTGCGGTGCGTTTGCGAGGTGCTGCTGGGTCGCCGCGGGGTGGGGGTGGTGGTGGGAGGGGTTTGAGTGGAGCTGCACGTGGGAGAACGCGTGTCCCGCGGGGCCTCGCGGAGGCATGGGCCCCCCCGCCGGGTTGAGGTCCACGTGCGCTGAGGGGGGGGGCGGCGGCGGCGGAGGGACTGGGACCGGAGGTGGAGGACGAGGAGGTGGAGAAGGTGTTGGCGAAGATGCGCACGGGCAGGGGGGGGCCGCTGGTCTGCAGGACCACGGGGCTGGTGACGCGGAAGCACTTCTCCTTGTGCGCCTTCAGCATGTTGGAGAAGCGGAAGCGCTGGCCGCACACGTCGCAGGGGTAGGGCTTCTCCCCCGTGTGGGTGCGGCGGTGGCGCTTCATGTTGGGCCGGCTGGTGAAGCTCTTCCCGCAGATCTCGCAAATGAAAGGCTTCTCTCCTGCAGAGATTCGGACAGGAATGAGGGTTACACTACAATAGTGGACCAAAGGAGCCACGCAGTTAGTCAAATGAGATAGAAGATCATTCATCAATGGATTAAACATCCTCCCCTCCCCAAAGAAAAGCTCTCTTTTTCCCGTCCACCATTTCTCCCCGCAAAAGGACGACAGATCTTTCAAAAAACGCTAATACGCTGGCATCTTGAATTGAGGGTTCTTTGCCATCAACCCACCCACTCCGACGGAAGCCATTACGATTCACACGTTGAGCAGAGAGGCTAAAAATGAACCGGTTGGAACGCCGCTCTCATTAACCTCCCTCCACGGCGCCACCGAATGTGCCTGCTGCCACCCACGCAGCCATTACGCACGAAGAGCCTCCGAACCAACGGAATATCAAACAGGTGACAGCTAATGTGCTAGTTCTCTGCCACTGTTGTATTGCTCTCTCTCTCTCTCTCTCTCATCATCATGAAAAGTTGTGCGCTTAGTGGAGCAAACTCTGGGAGTCTCTGTGTTTGGCGAGCGTGCCGCCTATTACAGGGCACGGCTGGGTGTGTCTCCTCCTGCGCCAGCCTAAAATTGGTTGCTAGCGGCGAGCAGAAGAGAGGGAAGTGTAATTACACATCGCAAATAGAACTGGGAGGACCAACGGCGAGCAGAGACACTGTGGAACACGAACCGGCTCAGTTTGGTCTGCGAAACAGCAACAGACGGATGTAAGACAGAGTGTGTGTGTGTGTGTGTTCGTAGTCATTACAAGGCCGTGCATATATATATATATATTTATATATGCACGGCTCCGCTTTGATGTAGAACACCCCTCTCATTACAAAGCTGGGCGAAGCCTCCCGGCTCTCGCCACCAGAAGGTTTATCTTGGAAACATCCCACGTGTTTTTGGGTTTTTTGTAGAGCGTGTTTGGGGACCGGCCGGCAGACCCAAGAACCGTGTTGTCAAGTTTTCATCTCAAGGCATTCGGAATGTCAAGTATCAAAGAAATTTTAAACAACACCAGGTACCAAATAAATAGCAATAAAAATTATAATAATTTAAATTACTAATTAAAAAATAGCCTTTTGGCCACTTTTGCATTGTTATTCACATATATTTTAAGTTGGATGTGATCGAAATAAAACATTATTGCATACGTTCCAAGTAATTTACTGTGGCACAACTGTGATATTCAAATACTTCAGCTCGCTGAGAGAAGGGGAGGACTGGTGTCGTGTTGAAACTCGGCTGAGTGCGTTCTGGTTACGTTTCCATTTCAGTCCGTGTATAATTCAAACATTTACAGAACATTTTCCTTGAACCCCTTCTCACGTTGTCCCACTTTATTTTTGAAGATGGGAAAAGTGTCTTGCAGGTGTGCATGTGTGTACTTTGCTAGTGACAGCCGGGCCGTGGTTCCCCTGGAAACCACCAAAGCTCCAGTGCTGCCAACTCACATCTGTACAACAGGAATGTTTCAAAGGGCTTAGGAACTAAGACAACTCTCACCTGTGTGTGTTTTCATGTGCTCATCAAAATACTGTTTCATGTTGAAGTCTTTGCCACACCACTGGCACATGAACTGCTTGTGTCCGATGTGAATGCTCATGTGGGAGCGCAGCTGGTACTTGTACTGGAACCGCTCGTCACAGTTCTACAGCGGAAATAACAGGAGGCGTTCAGGAGACACACACACACACACACACACGCAAATACACATTCACAGACTTTTACGTTATACAGTACACATGACATTTAAGGAACTAGGTTAGCGCAGCATGCCAACAGCAACCAGCTTATTTGGCTGCATGTAACCACGCTGTATATTTGCACTATGAGGCTTCCTCGGTCAGGTCTTTTCCAAGGTATAATATTCATCATCTGAACGGCACCACCCAGCTAAGTAAATATCTGTGGGGGGGGGAATCTAATAATTTCCATTTGGAATAACAGACTTGTATGGACAGGAGAATGGCCCATACATCACAAACCTCCTTAAAAAGCATGTGAGGGCATTAAAGTGTAGGATGACTTAGAACATTTAATTAGAGCAGCTCCACCCATAAACACATGTTGCCTGTGTGCTGCCGTTCGTGTGGTTGGACTTTGAAAGGCCTCGGGTGGGAGTAAACCATCCCATCTGTCCTTCCTCTGAATTTTTGAGTGAGAACAGTGATAACAGAATAACATTTTCAACTGAGCAGAAATAAGCTTTGAAATAATGACCCACAATGAGGCAAAAGTCCTCCAGAGAACCTGCTGGTTAAATCTCACACATGACACATTGTAGGTTCTGGTTAATTAGTGAACACTACGCAGTTTGCTAATAGCTGACGTGGTTTGATATTCAGTTGGAGCCTTTCACGTTCCCTGGGAAAAAGACGGATGAATTTAACGATAAGTATTTTGGGAAGTCACGTTTGTCCTTTTTGTGTTTATCTTGTTTATATATATTGTTTTCATTTTGCTTGTAAATTTAGTATCTTATTTTATTCTTACATTGCATCAATCATCAAGACCAATTCCTCTATGTGTAACATGTGTGGCTCGTGATTCTGAACAATGAGAGAAAATGGCCCCATTCGGCTTGTCAATTGATCTTTGGTACACCTGCAGTCACTGATAACGAATCACGGACAGAGTGTATTTAACCTTAAAAAAGGTCTCGTCAGGAAGATTATGAACCATTATGACGCAGCGTAGCGCTGTGGAATCAAACAGATCAGTGATCACATTGAAAAAAACTAATTTTCATACAACACAATGCTTGAAAGCCGGAACATGAAACTTATTTTAAAAATATATTTTTTAAATCTTTACGATGATGTTTTAAAACTTTGAATCCCTTCTCGATGGAACTTAACCAATTCTTGTCAGTGCAGTAAATGATTGATTTGTCTTTTGATACTGTCCTGTATCGTAACGCGATCTCAATTGATCAGAATCGGCCTGTGCGTCTTACCTCACAACGGAAGGGTTTCTCTCCCGAATGCTGGAGCGAGTGAACTTTTAAAGACATGCTGCGTTTAAACGACTTCCCACACGTCTCACAGGTAAACGGCATGTCCTTTGTGTGAGCTGGGGCGAGAAATGCATGAAGGAGAGAGAGAGAGAGAGAGAGAGAAAGCGACACAGGACAACAATATTATATTATAGACAACTGCTGACACCCGATCAGATGATTACATTTCATTAAAGACAGCCATGTATCAACAAAAAAAAGGCCACTACATTATTTTCTTTAATCAGACACTTTATCAGATGACTCAAAGTAAAGGCCACATGCACACCATAAGAAAAACCAATGGTAGCCATAAAAAGGACAAAATATACCATCTATATGGCAAAATATTAGCATGACGTCATGTGGTCCAGTTGTTTCAAATATTACAGTGATGCTGCACAATAAAAACGTGTGGAAAAAGACCCCCACTTACCAACCATGTGCTTGCGGACATGAGCCATAGTGTAGAATTTCTTCTCACAGATCTCACATGAGAACTTCTTTTCTGCATAGCCGTGCACAATCTTTATGTGCTCGTGCAGTGACCACAGCTTCTTAAAAGACTTGTTGCAGGAGACACACTAAGGGACACATGAACATAGTGAAAACCATTAAGATCTATTGCTGCTGATAAATATTATGAGAACACAAACCCGACTGACATCAAATGGTTTTAATTTGCCAAACTGTTGCCTTGTGCTCTAGCGCCCTCTGCTGGGGGGGGGGGGGGGGGGGGGGGGGAAAGAAAATCTATTTTCCTTGATTCCTTTTGGAGATCTGCAGATTATCAACTGTCAAAAACGATGATATGCCATTAAAAGTGTTTCAAAGTAAAAATATTTGTCGTTTTGTTTTATGGAACTGAAAAGAATAGACACTTATCAACAGAGAGACACCTTTATACAGAGACACTCAATCCCAAAGGAAGGTGCAGTATTAGAAAATAATTGAGATTAAGTGTATTTCATTTCTTTCAAATGAATATTTAAAAGAAAAGGCACTTTTGCCAGCTATATGTCAGTTTTATTTTTTCTAATCAAATTTGCAAATTTAAAAAATGTGCCTTTGTGCAAGTGCACCCTTTTTCAGCGGGTTTCATTTTGGACTGACTTTGGAAATAAAGAGCGTTAATATATGTTCTGTGTTTGGGACTTTTGTCTATGTGGGAAATAAATCCAGCATCATACTGTGTTAATGTAACATTAGTTATGGTGCCAACAGCTTTATTTGTTTGGTGTTAAACGTTGAGTGGCTGTTTCCATACAGCATTTGAATATGTGTGTTAAGAGATCATTTAACAGTCATCGGATCTAACCAACATTACTGGACTCAAGATTATACTTTTATCATCATTAATTAACATTTGTTTGTTTTATTGATTTACATTTTCTACAACCCAAGGTTATAATATACTTATTAGAACAAGGTCTAGCTTACAACAAGGTGTCTTAATCAAGAACCTGATGCCCATCTTCAAGTTAATTAATACACTGCTGGTTTATTAAAGAAGTACTGTACTGAGTACTGTAAGTTGAACATTGTGTCAACGCTGGATTCCACAATCATTTATGTGTATTTCATACACCCGACTAGGTTTATGATGTGTGGGTTTCTGTGACCAAACAGGTTGGACCAGCGTTCATAATCCTGTACGGGGCATTCACTGGGGAAATGGGTTGGGAACCTCCAAACTTCAGACATACAGTAAGTGTCAAATGCTTCGACTTTGGGATCAACTTGTGAGAATGTCCGATCGGAGACCGGATCACAACTACAGAGATATTTCAATGTGCCCTTTTGCATGGGCCGGCATTTGGCAAACGGCCATGGCCGCACTACCATGTTTCCGTACAAAACGCATGTTTTTGCTACATTTACCCCAAGTCCTAAACAAAAAACGAGTCAATTTTAATGTAAATCGAAAGTGTTTGTGAGTGAGAAAGAGAGAGACAAATGGAATAAACTAAAAAGAAAAGGATTCTAGGTATCAAGAAACTACAATTTACCAAAACAATTACTTTTTTATTGTAGAGATTTTGTATTAAAATAAATGTTTGATGACTTCATGTCTAAAATCTATCTTTAATATGAACATTTTTTCATTAATTTTCCCACGAGGATTAGGAACATACTCAAGCAGAGACAAATGGTCTGTTGAGATGTGGGGTCAACAATATGAACTTATTTTCTCATGAAGATGAATTATATTGTAGAAATGTGTGTCCACCACAGCTGTATTTATACACGTTATGGGCAGGAATAGCTAATTTCAGGTTAAAATTCAATTAAAATGCTGCATTAAGCTTAAAGAGCTAATAAAAGAGAACTGGTATCTTCACCGATGAACATGGTCTCAAATGATTTGACCGAGTAGACAAAGGTGAAAAGATTCTTCACAAACTAAAAAGATGTGAAAATAGTTTAACAAACAAATATTCAAAAGAACTGCTTGAAGATCTTTGGTATCAATGTGTTGAATCTCTTTTTCAGTTCTAGAGAACATAAATTGAACCCACTGATACAGTCAACAACCAATGTTTATATAAAAATAAATGTTTAACTCATGTTAGCAGTTTGAGAAGGTCACCAGGCTACTGGAATTGGCTTAAAAAATAATTAACTGAAAAACAGAATGCATTAATGACAATATAAGCAGGTATTTGGACTACAGATGTTATCAACAGAAATGCACCTCTTCAAACAGTGGCCACAGTGAGATGAGGGATGTGGGACGCGGGCGCTCTGCTTTACCTGGATGTTCTTCTCGCAGTCGGTCTGTTGGTGCAAGGCCAGCTCACTTTCCAGGACAAACTTTTTGCCGCACTTGTCGCAGATCTGCATCCTCCGGTGAGTGACATTCATGTGCTTCTCCAGGTACCAGCGCGTGTTGAACACCCGCGGGCACTTTTCACACGTCAGCATCTCCTTCTCCTCCGCCTCCGCCTTCCCCCCCGCCGCCGCGGAACCGGCAGAGGACGGGGCCGACCGGGCCGACCGGCGCTTGCGCTTTGCAGGCTCCATGCGCCTCCGCCGGCCCCTGGTGGTCATTCCGGCGGCGGCTTTGCTCAGAGCCGTCCGGAGGCTTTTTCTCAGCGGCTGGCTGGGCGCCGCCGTGTCGCCATCACCCCGGCGAGCTCTCTTTGACCTTGTTCTTTGACTCTCTAGCTCTTCTTCATCTTCTTCATCAAGGCTATCCTCGTCCTCCTCCTCCTCTTCTTCTTCTTCTTCTTCCTCCTCCTCTTCCTCCTCCTCCTCGTCGTCATCGTCGCTGCCTGCTCTTTCAGAGTCATCAGCTGTGGTCACAGTCTTGCTGTCTGCCTTGGACACATGAAGTGTCTGGTTGTTCAGGTTAACCTCGACAATGATCTGCTCACGCTTGTAGCTCTCCTCCTCCCCATCTTCATCGTCATCATCATCTTCCTCCTCCTCCTCCTCCTCCTCGTCGTCATCTTCAGTGTCGTCCGAGGTGCGGTTGTTGGCAGCCTGGGACCCGTGCGTCCCCGCCTCCTGTCCTACTGCTGCCTCTCTGAAGTACTGCTGATGCTGCTGTGGCGTCACATGTTGGATGGGAATCGAACCGATGTTCTGATCTCCCATGGAGGTCTTTGTTGACATTTTATTGTCCACTAACACAGAATACGGCTTACCACCAACTTCCCTCTTATACAGCTTGCCTGCCAGGTCCAAATCTGGGTTAGGGGAGTGGAAATAGGATTGGGTAACCGGAGCCCTCCGTCCTTCCTCCTGGGACATCCCGCCAAGGCTCGGAACAGAAACCTCTTCCCTCAGGCTCTTGCAGGATTTCATGAAGCAGGGATGAGTTGGTGGAAATAAAAAAGACTTTGCCAAGCCGGGCTAGCCTACTCTACGAGGAAGGGCAGGGGACGCCACACCGATCCCCCACCCTCCTTCGACTAAAGAGACAGGAAGGAGGGGACGAGGCGGTTGATATTTAACCAGACTCAAAAAGAGCCTCCATGCTGTCCCAGGTAGGATAGGCAGTCGGAAAGACATATAATCCGTTCCAGGTTTTGCGCCATATGCTTAAAAATATGCAAAAAGGCTTTGTGTCTTTGATGCTGAAAATTTCGAGCTAAAATCCTCTGAAATCCGTTTGCGAGGTGTAGGCAGGTCTTAGATTCACTTCATCTGCAGACTGCTGGTGTCCTCAAGCTGCAGAGACAGACATGGAACTGCTGCAGGGACTTCCGTGTGCTGCTTGGAAAGCCATTTGCAGTGCATCATCTATGGGATACGACAAAAGAAAACACATGAGACTTTACTATAGCGAGTCTGAGGTGAAACTACAGCCATACGGTCACCTTTTCAACAGTGAGCACATTGTTTGCCCACAAATGTTTCAGTTCCATGTGTAGGAGTGAAAACCACAGCCTTAAAAAACAAATGCACATGAATTCAACTTCAAAAGCTGTGTATTCACGTATTTGTAAACTGGCATATTCAGTTGGATTCGGGCTCTGATGGCTACAACCACATTGTGTGGCTATTAATATGTCAAGGCCACAAGTGAAACACCTCACTATGAAACTCAATGCAGAGATGATTTGCTCTCTGGAGTCACATTAATAAAACATCTTGTCATTTAAGAGCATAATAGTAAGATGATGAAAATATCTTCTTAACGTGACGTTCCGAGCACATCATTATTGTAACATTGTTGAGAGCTCAGTATGAATTGCAATGGACTATGACTACACAGATGCAACCGCACAACAATAAACAGCTAAATTCAAAAACATTCGTCAATCATAGTGATGTTTCCCATCTGTCTTACATTTGACACAATTAACAAATTTGACTTCAAGACAAAAAGCTAATGTCAATTCCCCCTGATTAAAGCATTTGTCTTTCCGTCGACTGAGGGACAGCTTTGAGTAACCACAGCTCAGAAGCTCATAAACAACAACAGGAAACTCTATTTCAACTTTTCAATGAAGCCTGAGCCCCGCACAGTTGGGACCATATAGAAATAGTCACGTTTCTGCAAGTTAACAATTAAAAAAATATAAAAAAGAAGAAGAAAAGTGTGTGCATACATATATGAATAAATCTTGCGTTCATGTCTTTTGTATATTTATTACTTTTGCATATATCTGGGCTGGGTGCCGCTGGCTGACAGTTGATTGACCTCAAAATGAGTGTGCACCAGGGCGGTTATCTCAACAGAAAATCTCACTGAGCAAGAAACCAAAAAACCCATTAATTTTCTTGGAGATGGGAAACATCCTCTCTCGGTCTTCACAAATACGGTTTGCTTTATTTCTTTAAACACAAAGCACGCCACTGTTTTCAAAGAAAGCATCAATAGGCGAAGATATTCCAACATCCCTTTACAAACCCATGACAACTACTTTGTTCTAGTGGAGAGTGCGAGTAAAAGGGGACATGAGAGTAGAGCTAAACCCTTACAGCACAGGTGTCAAACTCAAGGCCCGCGGCCCAAATCCGGCCCGTGAAATGAATTATCTCTGACCCGCATGATCAAATCTATTTACTATTAGAGCTGGCCCGAACGGAATATCGCACGCATCACCATAACACTACAAATCCCACAATGCACTCTCCGTGTGTCGCCGCACATTTGCGCGCCGGCGAAAGCGCGCCTCGCAGTCTGTATTACAAACCGCTTGTGTCAACTTTCAACTATCCCTCTCCCCAAAAAATGCCTAAACGAAAGGTGGTTTTCAAGGCAGGTCCGTGTACCTTATCATCGTCCCTTTTACCGTAAAAACCATACCTACAATTTTTTACTCCATATTTTCATTTTATGGGAAAAACCACAAATTAACGAAGCGTAGCCGCTAAACCGGAAGTACGTAGATTTTAACAGTAAGAATCGACGCAAAAGTCTATTTTTGGAAACTACCACTTCTTTTGTAAACATGTTTTACTTTTACTGCAGCACTTTTATTTCATCACTGGGGGTTTAATAACAACAACTTACTCATCTAAAGTGAACAGTGCACTTATGAAATCATCAGTAATAAAATTGCAATCATTCCAGAGGCTTTGTGTATATTCAATCTTAAATGCCAGTCTAATTCATTCAAACTTTCATTACTGTAATCGCTCTCGAAGAATCTGAAACTGATTGCTTTGTTCCTCCCGTCGCTTCATCTCACTTGACTATAAGGTAAATAAGCCAGAATAAAAGTAGCCATAGATGGAAAAGTTGTTATAAAAGCCAAACAGACGCAGCAATGTTCCACCAGTTTGGAAAATAGAAGCGGAAGCCACTTATGTAGAATATGTCTCTCGACAAAGACAAACCCGTCTTCCTGTGCATTCTGACTGTGATCCTTTCTGAGAATTGGAGCACTGTGCGCCGAGAGCTTAAGACCACAACGGGAGGGTGAGCCCTGCAGTGACAGGGCACCCAACCTCACATGGCTGTCTTAGACATAGAGCCCAATAGATCAGGCTTCGTCTGGATGACAGGAAAATAAATTGCACAAGAAACCACTGCCATAACATGACTTAACATGCACCATGTTACATTCTTTTTTAAGGCACATGGATGGCTGAAATTAATTTGAATTGTGTTGAAAGACTAAACAACAAGGGACTCTAAAAAAGCATTTCAATAACTTCAATTAAAAGTGATACATGCTTTGCTGAAAACGGTCCCATAAAGTGGTTCCAGTGCCAATACACAAAACACACAGTGTGGTTATGTAACCCGCAGAGCAAAATCCTTCCACCGGCTTATCGTTTTCAATGATGAGTCACTTCAGAGTTTCACTCACAGCTAAATAATGCACTCCTTTGATGTGGGAATCAAACAGAGCAGAGACTTCTCAATACCACCGGTAATTATTCAGCACAATCCCCCTTGTTAGTTAGAGGTCACACCTATTGGAACTTTGCACTCTCACACACAAAAAAATAAGAAAAGTGTATAAATGAAGGCCTCAACAAAAAACACACTACAGCTTTGCTCAATGGCGCTTCAGAGACACTACGAGAAACCAAACATCTTCTTGTGTTGGTTAAGCCACAAAGCACGTTGTATACTAGATACTGTGGTTTGAGCTACGAATGACACAGGATGGGAGCTTTACTGCGAGGGCACTATACTAAACCTCAATCAAACAACATTAACTGATCCAAGTGTTCACGCGAGTGTCTGAAAGAGCGAGGCAGCAGGCGAGACCTCTGGAGCACTAAGCAGAGATGACGTTTACCTCTTCTTATGTAGCAGTGCTCCTCAAATACATGCTCCGTCTAAAGTCTAGACTTTAATGAGCTTTCCCGTTCGCGCAGCTTGTAGTGAGATCGTGTGAAGGTTCACATTCCTCACTCTGTCCAAACTCATAAGACCTTAACCGGCTCACTGTGTGCTGTGGTGCACTCTAGGGGTGCTCCTTAAGTATCTGGCCCTCAAGCCGATAATCAGGCCTTGAGCAGTAGTCTGTGTTAATAGTGCCTTTTGGTCTGGTATGAATCATCTGAGGTATAAAAGAAAAGGGAGAAATGAGTTACTCCAATCTCCCTCCGAAAACAAGTATCCTTAACTACAGAGAGAGAGAGAGAGAATATCAAGACAGACAGCAGTCCACTGAGCCTCACAGCAGGAATAGCTTAGGTTTTAGGAAGGGAAAGACATCATAGAAACATGGATCTCCAATTTAAAATAGAATTTGGATGAACAAACGAGAGGATTTGGGCCAACAAGATCACCGTTTCTAACTAATGAGGTTACAAAGTGCAAAACAGAGTACATCATTTTTATAAAGTACGACGAGATAGATGGATACAGTGCAACTAACGTTACTGTCTGGTTCGGGCTACATCTTGGTAAGAGCAATATACAACTTAACATTGCAATGCATACAGAGCAAAGTAAGAGGTGAAAACTAAGAAGGGCAACACTGTACACCGAGCAGCAGCAACACCGTGCAGGCCTAGCCAACTTGGGCTACTTAGCTAGCTAGCAGTACTCCATGGATACTGACCTGCACAGGGCATACACATGACAAGCTAGCTTAGCCACATTAGCTCAAGATGCAGCCATTAAGATATTTTAGTGCAGTCAAATGTCACTCAACCTCAAAAACAAAGCATTTTACCCCGCGCAAACAATAAAATATAAAGGCTTATATTTGCAAACATACATTAACTTAGGACAGACACTGCATTTACGTTTCTTTTTTTTAACCCAAAACCGCCCAGAAAGGGGCTAACGTTAGTTAGCTTAAAGCTAGCATTAACGTCAGATAGCTATTAACGTTGACATTTAATTTTGATACTGCACCGTTAGCGGTGAGGCAGTTATCGGACCAACACAAAGCAAAAGAAAAAGCGGATGTCATGCTTTGAAATGAGTGTAACGTTGTCTAAAGAGCAAGATGAGAAGCGCCGCTTTCCTGACAACCCACCCCCCCCCCCCTCTCGACTGCTGGTCAGACCCACTCGACTCTGTCACCGAGTCGGTGCTGGCTGAGCTCGCGGACTATTCTCACCGGCGACCCAACGTCTTTCCGACCCGCGGGGACCCCCCCCCCCCCCCGGCTCGGCATGTACGTTTAGGTGCATATAGGGACACGCTACACGGGAACATTTTGCGGTCGTTTTGCAGGCTTACCTCCTTCGAGAGCGACCTCCCTCCTGCGTCCGTGCAATCAGAGTTGCACAGATTCGGGCTTGAACGCGCACTTTCCTCGCTCGCGCTCCCTCGAATTTCGCGGATGTGCATTTAGGAAAGAGCGATGCCTGTGATCTTTTTTTTGGGGGGGGGGGGCGGCAGCGGACTGTTTGTTGACGTCTCGTATCGTCTGCAGAGATACCTGCGCCCCGGTGTCTTCAGCCCTCGCTACGTGGCGCTCCTCCTCGATACCCGGGCCTGTGCGGACGCGCGGCAGCGTCTAGGTCCGGGACTAGGTTTTGGTCCGGGACTAGATTTAGGTCTGGGTTCCGTCCTGACGAGACAGGACACGCCGCGCGCACACACGCCCGCTAAGTTGATATCTTGATTCATGAAATAATAGTGAGGACCCCGGGGACCTATTTGCCCCCTCAAAAGAGAAATACTTCAAGTGTAACAAAGATTTTTCTCACCGTCAACACTCTTTAATATCAAACCTCGTGCCTTTTATGTCTTTGACGTGTGCGGGAAAAAAACAAAGCGCGTGGTTTATTGTTTTGCGAATTTCTGGTAACTCCCAGGATCAATATCCTAATTAGTAAGAATGCGTAGGCATATTTACATTTCTTCACTACATTATATATAAAATAACTTTCATAGTTTAATTTATTCCCAAAACATAAAAACTTCTCAATATTGAGGACTTACCAGAGCAACTGTTAATGTGGCAACAATGAACAGTAAAAGCTTACGTTTTCTTCATTGCGAAAAAAGTTCATAAATCACCACCTGCATAGCCGTATACACTCAATAATGATAGTAGAATCTCCTCCCAAGGCTTTGGACAACAATGACTATTGGGAGGTAGAAAGAAAATTTTATTAAGCAGAGCCATTTCTGAAGTATGGTGCATACAACGTCTCCACACAAACTAGACAGGGCAATGACTATATGCATGGACTATATGCATGAAGCCATATATACTTCTGGCAAACCAGAACAAAGAAGTTATGTCAATGAATTGTTCCAGCACATATAACAGAGCAATGGCATTTATTCTTCACAATTTATCATCTTATTTAAAGCAATCATTGATGTTAAAAACACTCATGCAATGCTCTGAAATTATGTCGCACAGATAAATCTTCATTTAATGATCTGCTTTATCATCTTTTTCAAAACAAGTACAATAGATTACCCTCCACTCCCTTAAAAGTGGACTTTTATAAGTGTATCCATCGCAGACCTCTCACTTTCTCTCCCACCATTCTGCCATCTGCAGAGCCCAGTCCAGAGGTGGTCAGAGAAAAGAGTAAGAGGAATGTGTGTGAAGTTGAGAGTTCTTTATTGAATCCTCAAACCCCCTTCTATGGCCCTTGTAATGGCTGGCGACAGCAAGAGTGGGCTGGACATGAGGAGATGTCATCACTGGGGCAACTGGAGCAATGTGCCCTGTCCCGATGGCAGGTAAGTGATGTTGCGGGAGCGGGAGAGCTGGAAGGCGATGTCCTCAGCCGCCTCCAGCTTGCGTAGCTCTACCAGACCATCACCAGCATCCATCAGAGAATTGGCGATGAGCAAGGCAGCCTGGGAATCTCCCTCTGCGGAGATGATGGCCGCCTGCTTCTGTTGCTCTGCCTAAATGGGTTCAAATATTTGGTTCACTGGCCAGAATAACTGATTGAACCCACCAGCTTTAACCTATGGATCCTGCATTTAAATTTCTTATTGTTCAAGTAGTAAGGGGATGATCAGAAAGGTAAAAATGTACCTTTTCTACAACGAAACGGGCCCTCTCCGCCTCCTGCTGGGCAACCTGCTTCATCTCAACAGCCTCGGTGAATTCCTTGCCAAAGGTCAAGTGTGTCTGAAAGAACACAATACAATTGTTTATCCAAGTCAATTTGAAGACACATGAACAACGTTGCAATATTTGAAAATAGCTTCTTACCAGTGAAACGTCATCCAAGATGAGGCCGAAGGTGTTTGCTCGTTCTGTCAGGTCCTCACTCACCTGCCGAGAAACAAGCTCTCTCTGGGTGATGAGCTCACCAGCATCGAAACGAGCCTGTGAAAGGAAAAATTGGAGTCACACTTGGGAGGAGTTGGTTTATCAAACTCCTAATGGGAACCTAAACTGTATTTTTTGGGGTGTAACTCCTGACTGATACTCACCACTACGGACTTCAAGACCTCTGTGGTGATGGATGGTAGCACCCTCTCGTCATAGTCCTCACCAATACTGGTGAAGATGCGTGGCAGCTGGGTGGTCAACGGCCGGAAGAGGATACGCAATGTGATATTAACATTCTGCAGATCTGTGGAGGGAATAAGTGAACTTACTACACAGGTTAACCTATAAAACATTGTTTAAGATTAAAACTTGTACAGTACATGTACAGTATCTAATGTTTGCATAACTTGTAGACAAATGAAAGCATTCTGTATATAGCTCCGTCACAGTGGTTAACAATGTATGTTTGACGTGTGCGCCTTTCTTCATCCATGATAGCATTATCACAAGACAAGTTGCATTCCCAGGGCACGTGCCTTCAGAGGTCAAAAAGACATTGAACTAAAAGGCACAAAATTGAGGACAACATTCCAGCCGTTTAGTAAGTGATTGTTGTACCTTTGCTGCCTGTGATGACGGGAACGTTGCGTGGACGGGAGCGACAATCAAAGATGATAGGTTTCTGAACCCAGGGAATGAGGAAGTGGGTACCTTCTCCAACAACAGTGTCTTGGACTCCTCTGAACCTGTCAAAGATCACAGCCTGGTGCCCTGCATCCACTGTAGAAACAAGTATAGTTACTCTTTGGCTCGAGATTTGCACGTACAGGTTCATAGTTCATTGCCGGGTGTTTTAATAACTTTAGACCTAAAGTTCAGATCGTACAAATTCCATAACTGAAGCAAACACCTTAGTACAGGTTTAACAAAAATACTATTGAAAATATTGTAATCGTTAAACTCAGCTAGAAACACACTGCAAATACATATAAATCATGAAACAACAAAGATGTTTAGGAAAAACGTGCTTGATGAACACATGACGAAATATCAGAATCCCACAATCATAAAAGCCCAAATAAGCATTAAGGTTGTGATTGGAAAATGACTGAAATATTTTTCTCCAGCTGCATTGAATCATGATTGAATAATATTTTTGTCTTCTATATACGATTAATGTCAATTTCTTAATTGAGCTTACTTTGAAGATTTTTTTTCTTCAATTGCTGATTATTTGGGATCAGAGTAGTGAAGCGTTTTTCTTCAACTTTGTTTCTTTGTTTATTGAACTGTTTATTACACCTTATATTGGGGGTCTTGCCTGACAATCCCCGGTAAGGTGAAAGCTAAGTAAACCGTGACAAGTTGAGAATAACCCGATTGGTTTATTTAGGAGTGCCATCAACAAATAAGTTACTCACCATTGAAAAGAGCAGAGTTTGCAACACCGCCACCAATGGCGAGGGCAAGCCCCAATTTCCCGATTGACTCAAACAGCTTGGCCATGACAGCAATCCCACTAGTAGTGGATTCAAGAAAAGGGATTAATGCACTTAGAAGACTTCAGATAGAGATGCCTATAAAACCACCACGAATGCCCTTCCATCCAGTAATAGTTCCCCATGGCCTTGAACTGATAGATGCCAAGGCTGTGGTTGGTAGCTAATTTAGCTGCCTGAGCTAACATGAATCTGTCACCTAGCCAGCTAGCTACTAAGCTAGCTGCGTACTGAGCTGTATATGTAGACTGAGACCGATATCAAGCGAAGCCGACCCAGCACACTAGGATGTATTCAGAGCCCAGGAAATGTGAAAAAATGACATATCATTTAAAAGAGATTTAAATGAAAGACAAAGTGCGTGTCGGCAAACGTACGCATGTTACATGTCGCTGATGTAAAGGGGTTGATCTCATGCACGCCTTACTCAACACTATCACCTCATATACAGAATGTTGAATAAAACCTCTCCACTTTGCTTTCTATTCACCGCCATACGCACAATTTTCTATACAATTCAGCGTTCTTGGTGTGACCACCATCAACTCACTGGCTGGACTCACCTCAGTTTTGTTCAGATGTGTGTGACCTCCACCGGACACGACGTATAACACATGAAGTATCTGATCGACAGCGCATGCGCGAAGCTCGTAGTAACGTAGCCTCTGATTGGACGAGAGACGGACCTCTTCTTCTATCACTTTGTGTAAGTGATCGGCTTTCCCGTGATCAGCCATTACTGCCATCTACTGCTTCTCTAGGGTTTGGGAGTCTAGAGTCTAGTTGGACGTCAGACGAACGATTGATTGATCAATATAATACTGTGGTCTTCGCAGTTTGTGTGAAGTGAATACACATTTGTTTGAAGGCAGCTTGTCTAAAAAAACAAAGAAGTATAGACTACGACATCTGCAATACTAGATACTATGATTGTATCTGACCACTATAATTGATCCGTTATGTATAGTTAAATTGGTCTGCCAATAATCAGCCATAATACACAGTCTGTATTCATAAGGCCAGACGGCTCAAATCAACAATCTCAATGGGTTCTTTTGACGTATTATATACCAACAATTCAAAATCCCACTGAGGATTAAGATATCAAAATAAAATTATGACTGATATTTCACCCCACTGGTGTCGATACTGAGGCAACACGCGATTATAACTTTTTAACATAGAGGTCGAGCTAATTTCAACGTCTTCAAACAATAGTTACAAGGCCTGCTTGTTATATGCAGCGAGTCGTCCCTTTGTCGCCCCCTCGCGGCGAACACCACCGATCACACAACAGTGTGTAGTTTCGCTTTCCTGCATGCCTAGTAAAGTGTGACGGGTTTGAGGCAACAGCGAGAAACCGCCGTGAAACAGTTGTAAGGTCTGTAAACGTTACAAATCTTAAAGATGTACGAGATGTTTTAAATCAGATAGTAGCGTCAGGTGCAATCATACGATCCGTCGCCAGTGCGACAGGATGATCTCTTTGATTTCTCTCCACTTCCTTGACAATCAGCTCTGCGGATGTGGCTGCTCGGCTCGCTGCTACATGTATTGTTTTTTTCCTGAGGCAAGAGGCACACAGTATTTTGCTGATTTGTTGCAGTGGGGCTGTAATTGAGAGCAAAACAGTCTCGGATTCTACAGAGAATTCTACTTTGCTCATACGCATATCTATTGTGTATTTGTGTTCAAAGCAACCAGTAGTTAGTAAAACAAAGCCCATGTGGCTTTTAGAGCAGCTTAAAGAACAGTTAACTTCACAATCTGAATAATATTTCCACTGGTTTCAGATTTATATTCATATTGTACCGCAGCTAACGGATGGCAATACGTTTGTGTTTACAATGCAAGCTAAATATCTAATATATATGGAATTAGATGGATCAGATTAGTACATCAGATCATCAATTGGCTAAAGATGTCATCGTCGTAGTCTGTCAATTTAATAACGAACAAGCTGTAGAGTGTAGAGGGATTTGGGACGTCTTAATGTATTTGAGATTGACAGTTATTTGCACACCGTTTCAACTTGCTCCTCACTATTATGGATCACCCTGAAATGGACATCCGAGTTATGTTGATGCAGTGCCCTAGTTTCCCCAATAGAGGGTGTTACCTTATCAACTATGTCTCCCTTCCTATTTGCAAGGGTGGGGTCTGCGGATGGTAGGCCAGTGATTTTTCCATTAACTGCTTTGTGAAGCATTTGAGTGTTTCAGCCCTTTTTCATCGTCCTGTTGATGTTCATGCTCACCACAATCTGAATTTTTTTTGCCGTGCCTGTCTTGCAGTCCCTCTTAAAATGCTTGTTCTTCACAGCAGGGACTCGTTTTCTCCCAGCAGATGGCAGAGTCGGGCAGGACTGTGAGGGTGAGTGGTCTGCCCTCTGACATTGAGGACGACAGGCTGAAAGACAAGCTATTCATCCACTTTCTAAGAGCCAGGAACGGAGGAGGGGAAATAAACTCTGTCACCATTGTAAAGGCAACGCCCGTCTCTGCCCTCATCACCTTCGACGACAGCAGAGGTCAGTAGGGTCAGGGTGTGCGCATGTCTGTGCATACGAAGCGTAGGGCAGGTGGCTTTTTAATTGATTCCATTGCAGAGACATGCTGGTGTGGAAATACTATAAACTGTCTTCTACCATCTACACCCCTCCCCCTTTTTTCACAATACAGCAGCAAATGCTTTATTAATGTTTTAAAGACTAGTTAATGAGTAACAGAATACACACAGCAGTGACAGGTGATTCAAACAGAGCTGAAAAATGTGTGATGCAAGTCGGTGGAGAAGCCAAAGGTAGTGAGGATGCTTTACAGACTGAGATTGATTTCTGTCTGGGGACCCTTCTCACGCAGTGGCACAGAGAGTTATTCAACACGGACGCTACACTCTGGAAGTGGATGAAAAGAAGTATAAAATCATTGTAACTGAACACCGAGAAAGAATGGAACCAGACGAGGTAAAACTCAGGTTTTTGGAAAATATATCAACAAATTCTGAATGGACTGTTGAATCAAAACATGTCTTGTCTCTCTTCTGCCATTGACACAGGTCGTCTTAAACTTATCTGCAACTGTTGACCACAGCCAGCTTCCTGGGGGAGTGATGGCGATGACACACCTTCATAAGCGCCACCCGGAAATACAGATAAGCTACGGTGTTACGGAGGAATTGTGCACATTAACCGGTGCCTATTCCAAAGTCCAGGCTGCTTTGGCACAACTATTAGGTCTTCCCAAGGGCCCCAAATCAGCCGCAAACGGAAAAGCATCAAGTCAACCTGCCACCAGTGGATCAAAGTCGGCCCAGACAGGACAGGAGCCTGTTATTCCGGAGTCAGAGTGTCAGAGCAGGAAACATAATAAACCACGGGAGCAACGAGAGAAAGTTCACCTCGGCAGGTATTGCGATGACCACAGCTCCGCCTCACACAGAGACATGACGCCTGGCGCTTATGTTTTGGGGGATACTGGCCCGACGGAGGGTGCAGCTGCTCTGCAGCTTCTTCTTCATCCTACTACACCAGAGGAGGACTTCTCGCTCATTGTGGATGCAGACATGTTTCAGTATATCCAGAAACACTGCAGGGAGGAATACCAGCATATCCTAAGTCAGTATGGCGTTGATGCCGTGGATGTGACAAATCAAGGGGTGACTACTCTCTACTTGCAGGTAGCAACAGGAGTGGGGGAAGATGGCCGCGGGCAGGAGTGCCTGAGGTTGGCAAGAAAGGCAATAAGTGGGTTTTATGAGGAGAACGAGACCAAGATCCGCCGAGACCAGCTTCCGAAGAGCATCCTGCCCCTCAGGGGGGGGCAGCAAAGGGTGATGGACACCTTAAGCGTCAGATTTCCGAAGCTTCTTTTGAATGAAGACGACGTCAATATCTACATTATTGGGAGCGTCTGTGACGTGTCCGAGGCCAAGCAGCTACTTCTACTGGACCCGAGCAAAGCGAGGGGTAAAAAAGAGGACGTTGCCAGTCTTCTTAGATATCCTCCACCCGATTCTGATTCATCAACCCCCGCTCATGAGTGGAGAGTCCCCCTCACCTTGTCCTCCATTGCAGATTTGCAGGGAGACACGACAGATCAGCAGTTCCGGTCAGAGGAGGATGAGAGGAGAGCTGAAGGGGCCACAAAGTATAAACTAGCTGCTCGATTTAAGGATTCGGGACTTGCCGCGCTAGGCAGTCGACCGACTGACTTCTCCTTACGAGGACACTCGTCTCCACTTCGACAAGCAGGCCCTGGGCCGATTCTAGCTCACGACGTACTGTCGGAGACGGCAGGGACATCTTATGAAAGTGTCTCCAGAGCGTCAGCTCAAAACACCGGAGGGGACATCTTGTTCAAGAGTGGATATGCCTTGCCTTCAAATGCTTCGCTGCAGAATAAAACCTCCCCGAAAGGTCATTTAATCGATACTCGACCGAAGAGTTTGACATCTCCCGTTAGCACGACGCAGTCCGGTGTGTCACGGCGTGCTTTACATCCACCGGCTGGATCTGGATCCACCTTGAAGCGAGCCAGTAGTTTCTCGGGAACACCTCTGCAGAAGGCCCAAGTTGTGAGTCAGAAGAGTCCAGACGACCCGGCCGCCAGGCCCACGGTCAGCGCCAGGGGCCGGTCCGGCAGCTTCAGCAGCCAAACGGGGAAGGACCAACGCAAAGTCTGCCATGCAGAGATGACACTTTCCAGTGTGCTGTGGGAGCACATAAAAGAAGCCTACAGATCCCGAGTGGACGACCTGACCTCTGACGTCCAGATGAAAGAGAGGTGCTCAGAGGGTAGCTGTGATGTGACGCTCACCTTGAGAGGGGCATCGTCGTCCAGGGTGAACCCATGTCAGCAAGGTTTACAGAAGCTGGCCGACTCCGTTGGGGTGGACTTCTCCGTGCACGAGCTGCGCCTGTCAGAGCTGGGCATCACCGACGGAGAAGATGAAACCCTACAGGCTTGTTGTGCCGAGGTCCGCGGCAGGTTCAAGAAAGTCACAATGCAGTCTTCGGAGAAGAGCTTATATCTTAGGGGTCCGCAGGCGTTGTGTTCTCAGGTGGGTGCCTCACTGCGGGAGGTGTTTTCTGGCGATCTGGTCCAAGTACCTCAAGAACAGGACCTCTCTGGCCCTTCTACCTCAAAATGGAGTCCATCCCCATTTTTGCCAATGAACGAGGACCAAAGTAGTCTGCACTGTAGCAGAGACCCTCGGGTGATGCTACAGGGCCAAACAAGCAAAGCCGATAGGATGGATAGTAGCCAGGAAGGGAGACCAAGCCAGAGAAGTGACTTCCGTGAGACAGAGCTTGTGAATGGCTCCATTAACCAACTGTTGGTGAGGAAAGACCCCGTCATTAAAGAGAAAGTGAAGATCGTACAACCAAAGGAGATGGAGGGATTCGTCAGCCACGGCACAACAGGAATGGGTGGCGCGAGACATGCGACCGACGTCGCGCTAACGACAACCAACAGTGACGAGGACACAGCTCTTCATAAGAAGGAGATAAGTACAGACTCCAGCCACAAGGACAGTACGCAGCAAAGACACACAGGGACGCCAGAGGAGTCCGGTTCGGGTACCGCGGGGCTGGGGAGCACCTGCGTGCGCTGTGAGATTGAGACCGCGACGACAACCACAAAGTGCGGAGCGACCATGTGCCCAAAGTGCCGCGACACACACGTCCGTTGCAGAGTTTGTCACGAGACGGAGGCGACGACGCCGGGCATCAGGGGCCAAATGAGCTACTCCAAACTAAACATCACTTTACCAGGTCACAAAAAAGGCTCTGCCATCAAGATCACCTACTGCATTCCAGATGGCATCCAAGGGGTGAGGGGCTTATTTTACACACATTCTCACTGCTGTATCTGATATGCACTGAAAGGCCCAATGCGTATTTAGAGAGGGCCAAAATGCTATACGATTGTTTCAATAGGAAATAGTATAATTCAGTTACGTGTATGCTACAGATAAACTATTTAGTGCTCCGCAGTTGACTCGTACGCGACGTTAACAAGCATTAAGTGGAAGCCATTCTGATCCAACGACCGCTTTTACTCCGTCGTACCAGGAAGATCACCCTTCTCCAGGAGAAGCTTTTCAAGGAGGGGTGTTCGAAGCCTTTCTTCCGGACAGCGAGAGGACGAGGACGCTGCTACCAAGGCTGGAAGAAGCATTCAGGCAGGGGCTCATCTTCACAGTGACGGGTGCAGACACGGGGGCCAGGGCCTCCTGGGACTGCATCCCGCACAAGACCACCCTACATGGAGGCAAGTCCGGGTGAGTGAGTCCAGCGTGAACGTCTAACCCGAGCTGTGAAGTCGAAGGTCCCATTAGTCCATGTTTCTGAGATGAGCAGTCTTCTTTTTGTTTTACCACAGGAACGGATACCCAGATTCCACTTACTTGACTCGCTTGTCCGATGTCTTGACCGCTAGCGGGATTGGAGAAGCAGTAGCCAAGTCTTAAGATAAAAGCAATGTGAGCAGTTTTATCATTTTGAAAAAAGTGATTGGAGCCAATTGCTGTTTATTTCTACGGCGCTTAAGCTTTTATTATTCCGATAATTGTTACAGTTCATATTGTAGTCGTTTTCCCAACGTCATAACCTGCCTCAATGTTGCTTTTTTTTCAAAATCAATGACATTTTTCAAAATGTGTTAAATGACAATTTTGACCAACCCCCATTGTCTTAGCATCCCTGAACATGTTAATGTTCTGATCATTATTTTAAAAAAGATAAATGCATGGTACTGTGTATATGTTTTATCACCGCATTGTCTATTTTTTAGGATCCTGTTAAGGAAGAAAATACAGAAAAATGTTTGTAGAATATAGGGGTTAGTTACTTTATATTTGTAAAGATTTACCAGAATGGGCACCGAAATAAAAGAGCACATCTCCTGACATTTTTGTTATGCTTTTTTTTTTTTTATTAGTCCTGGAAAACATGTAAGGCATATGGTAACATTACACACTGAAGCATTACAAGCTCTAGAGGCCATGTGGCCAACATGGCACCACGCAGTAAACCCAGAGTCAAGCACAGAAGCAGCATCAATTCAAAGGGTTTAAAAAACAAAGTGGAGATGAGAAAAGCAATTGCAACCAGGAAAAAAAAAACCCCCACCAACACAAGGAAGGACAGAGAGTGGAGAACTGGCTTAGAAATCAACCACGCCTTGTAGCCAGTGGGGACTGAATGCTAACAGGTGTGCTAAGTGGGACAGATGCGGAGTGAGTTTCTGGGGGGGGGGCGGGGTGTCAGTGGATCGGCTTCAGTTGGCAACTTGATACGACTCGAAGGGCGTTCTCCACCCTCACACCACGCCACTACATGACTACTGGACGGGCCCAGCCAGGTTGCACTTCCGTAGCTTCTGCGAAAACGTCGCTGCCGCGTAAGAATGACCGCTACGGTGACAATAGCTGCAGGCAGGTGTGGTTGTTTGGGTTCTCGTCAGAGCCTCGCCCTTTGACTGGGAGTACTAAAGCTTACATAGAACACGGAGGGTGTTAGGGTCTGTGCAGTGGAACGGAATGATGTTGGATGTGCATTAGTCAACGCAAAATTAAGCAGTTTCTCAGGTGAAAAAAAAAAATCACCTGAGAAACCATACAAAAAAAACAAAAGAAATTCACCTCAAAGCTAAACGGTGGGTGCCTGTAAAGGACTTCCGCTATACAAGCCAAGACGGATGGAAGAGGAGTGCTATTGGAAATACTACACACATTGCCTTGGTGTGTTTGTTCAAACCTACAACTACGAGTGTTAATTCATTATATCAAATCTAAAAATGCAAATGATCACTTTGTTTTTTCTTTGAAACACTGTTTTTCTCCCGTGCATCTCTGAGTTGCTAGGTACTTTTGCATAAGTGTTACTGGAATAACTGGGAAACATTACAATGCAGATTCCCCATGGTGGAAAGTGCCCAGGCGGCTTGAGACCATTTCAAAGGCATCGTTGCTCAAAGGAACCAAGGGGACAGAGAATTTTAATAGGTTTTCCACATGCCGATGAATGCATGCAATTTCAAATTCCAGATGTTTAACTAATGTTTATCTGCTATGATTGTGTAAGGAGAAAAAAGGGGGCGATTTGGAGAGAATTTTGGACTGTGAATGTTGCGCCGTCCACAGGAAAAGAGGAACGTCTCAAATGATCCTTGAGTGAACTGGGATCAGATGCAAAGGGGGGAATGCTGTGTCTGCGGCAGGAAAGAGCTGAGCTATCGTCAGCCAATGAGCTGGGGTTTTGTGCAGATGTGTTACAGTATTGGCATCCCTGTACAGCTGTGTGAAAACATCTGCGTCCTCACTTGCTACACAAGCCGTTTGGAAACAAACGGAAATGGAGTAGAAATCCAGTGAAGAATACCACGGAGCTTTGCATTTTGAAAAGAATTGCGGATTTCGGAGAATCTATTTTATTTCGGTGGAGTTTTTAACCTTAAATGCACCATATTCAGTCCCTTTTCACTGTGTTACTAATATTATGGTTGTAAACACTTCAACCTGTTGTGGTCGACATGACGTGAGAGCTGTTAAAACACAGTGAAAAGGATATAAATACGGGGGTGGGGGGGGGGGGTGCCTCGGACTGAGGTAAACTGTGTGCAAGGAGAGAGGCACAGCGCAGGCTGATGCTGTTTAGTACGACTGGAACCAATCAAAGACTACAAATTGTGTTAACTCTTTTGTAAACTGCAGAAAAAAATCTGTTAGCACCCATGAGCATCCGGGATACAAATTTAACACACTGTGACAAATGTTTTTTTGTATTTTTCACTTTTCTTCAAGGTTGATGGAAATGCATCCAAAAACAGAATTGTATTCATATTTTTTATGCAGTATATATTCAAAGCATTGACAGAAGAATATACGTACAATTTGGCACACGTGGTTCGGACCAACTGAAAGACTTCATCACATTTAAAAGGATTGCAGGTTGGCAGGTCCCCACATAGGATAATGAGCTTTGAACTTTAAACCCTTAGATAACAAAACAAAAAGACAAACAAACAAATATAAAAGTAAATTAAAATAAAACATTTTTCTCTTTTTTTTTTTTTCAACCGAAGCGTTTCTCACATGGCACCGTCCACAGCGGGGAGCCCAGCAGATTAGAACAGAACACTAACCAGAGGCTGACAGGACACCGTCACTCCCCACACAAGCGTGGCAGACGCACTCCGGCCCAGCTCACTCCCAGAGGCCAGGGATGGACGAGTGCTGGGACTTTAGCTGCCACCACGTAAAAGTGGCCAGGGCGGGACTGGCAAGCTGAGATGTGGGAACCATTTTCACG
Source organism: Pungitius pungitius (assembly GCF_949316345.1). NCBI lineage: Eukaryota > Metazoa > Chordata > Actinopteri > Perciformes > Gasterosteidae > Pungitius > Pungitius pungitius. The sequence goes on along the minus strand of NC_084911.1, from coordinate 4,712,511 downwards.
TGTGTGTGTGTGTGTGTGTGTGTGTGTGTGTGTGTGTGTGTATGTATGTGTGCACGTGTGTGTGTGTGGTTGTGCCACCTGGTCCTTCGGGTGAGATTGAGCAGATACAGTGGGACAGGATGGAGCCGCATCAAAGCACGCGTGGGACTGGAGTGCGACTGCCGTGCCTGTAAGTGATTTAAGATCAGCGAGCAGAGTGCAAAATACTAATACCAACTGTCCTCATAACACAGGCCTCTTAGCAGGCAGAGATAAAGTAAAAGGGGGGGGGGGGGTGTTGCAGGTGGAGCTACATAATATTGTAGCAGAGTAGTGTGAGGGGTTAATGTGGCAGGGGTTTGGAGGGTGCTTTTAAGACCTGAGGACACACACACACACACACATCTTCACACACAATGGCACAACACACGCCGCACATGAGGGAGGCCACTCATGCTAACACAACAACTTGTTTCTTTCTCTTTTTTTTTTTCAAACATTTTTTCTGTGTTTTTTTTTAAATTTTTTTTTACAAAGTCACTAGTCACCATCTGAGTCTCCACACTGAGGGCGGGCTCACAGACAGACAGGCAGGCAGGTAGGTGGATACATCTCTATGGTTAAAATCGATATCCTCCAACACTAAATATTTAGAGTCCATCGCAAATGCGAAGGATTTACTTTAATTACGTTACACACTTTGGCCATAAGGGGGGCGAGTGGGGGGGGGAGGGGGAGGGGGGGGGGCTGAGCTGAGCGCCGTCTTTCGCCAGCACACATCGCCGGCGCACGATCTCGCTTCCACTGGGTAGAACGGACCGTTTGTGTGTGCAACGCTAACAACGTTGGAAAACTTTCCATCTCCTCGTTTCAAAAACCATCGGTACAATTCACATTTGTTGGGACACTGCTCGACTCCACAGGCTGAACAGAGAAGCACAGGGAGAGGGAGACAGAGACACAGACCACAGTGCCTTCTCTGACGAGCCTGACGCCTGTTGCTATGCCGACCATAGAGAGGGGAAATGGAAAGAGGAGGGAGCGAGAGTGTTGAGTAGGGACAGGCAGGGGAGGCAAAGTACGGACGCCGGCTTGAATTAAATTCTCCTCTCTCGGGTCAGGGTGATCGACAGGCGGACGGTCGCTGTGGAAAGGAGCAGAATGGCATGGAATGCCTCAAGGAGGATCAGGGAGGCAGAAAGCCCCATGCGGTGGAAGAAGGGCCGATATTCACCTTCCTAACTTGCGCTTTTCAGCCGCTTCACTGCCTCAGCATGACAGTGCCTCTTTCATCACATTCAGAATGTGTAAGGGTGTGTATTAGTGGCTTGTTTGAGCAGAAACAAGTTCTCTCTTAATTGGCACTGTGCACTTCTTGCCAACAGTTGGTCAGCTAGAAAAATTTGTAACTAAAGAGAAGGAAGCTGAGCAATGATTCCTGCCTCTCCCTTCAGCACCGCACAGAAGGGCTCATTATGAAGGAAATTCATATTCAGGCAGGGGCAAAACTGCAGTCACTATAATAAACTTCATTGAAATTGGATGGGAACGGTTTGAAATGTTTTGGTCCAAGTAGTAAGTAATAAATAACGCATCATGATCATGAAATTGATGCAAATATTTCCTGGAATGCTGCAGCAGTGCATCGGCCAATCACAGGCCTCTCTGAGTCATCCTCAGTGACATTAATCAGCATCGGACACTGACAGAGCGACGTTTGAGTGGGTGTGGTTCTCCGTTTATCTGCCTGTCTTATGGCCTGTCTGTGGGTCCAACCCGTGAATCGGTTGGGTGTGTGTGGGGGGGGGTGGGTGGGGGGGGGTGGTGGCATAGTAGGTGGGGGGTGAGGGGGAGGGGACTCAGCACAGTGAGGGGGGGGGGGGGGGGGGGTTGGGGCAGGTGGAAGTCAGAGCAGAACAATCTAGCACAGTGGGAGTTGATGTGTGGAAGGGCGTAGGGTACGAGGGTGGGGCCGGAGTGCGAGCGGGGATCACGGTTGTCAAGGAAACAGTAATTTGCCCCAAGCCTGGACCATACACCCACGTCCACCTCCATGGCTCTCTTGTTGCTGTCATTTCCAATAGTACACATGATTCTGAATCTTGCGAGGCAGAGAGATACGTTTGGCCGTTACAAGGGATTACAAGTAATGTTTTTAAATAAAGGATAGCGAACCGGGTGGGGGCGGCTGGAGCAGGCCTACGTAATTACTACAACCGAGGACTCACAAGGGGGAGGTGGAGGGAAATGATCGATCGACAGAGGTGATCATTTTGTAATCTCCTTCTAACTCCTCCCAATCCTACTTGCACTCCAACCCCCAACCTCACCACGCCATCCATCTCCATCCTAACCCCGCCCCACCCCCTGCTCCCAGGACACAAACTCCCTGCCGGTCTGCTTGACCATCCCTCCCTCCCTCTCACTTCTCCTCCTTGCTTGGCTCTTCCTTCTTCTCCTCCTCCTTCTTCTCCTCCTTCTTGGGCTCTTCTTTCTTCTTGTCGTCCTTCTTCTCCTCCTTCTTGCCATCGTCCTTCTTCTTGTCGTCCTTCTTCTTGTCGTCCTTCTTCTTGTCGTCCTTCTTGGGTTCCTCCTTCTTCTCCTCCTCGGGCATGGGCTCCGTGTTGAGGATCACTTTGCCGATGTTGTTCCTTTCTTGCATTTTTCTCATGGCATCGCCCACCTGGAGGGGGGGGGGGGGGGTAGATGGCGAAAGAAGATTACAGCGAGATTAAAGAGTGAAAGGAGGGCGAGGTTGAATACACCTGTTATTAACAAAAATCTATTGAGCACACGCAGCAGGGACCAGTTTCTCCTCCCCAAACACATCTGAACAGCGATGCGAGCCTCCTTGCCTCCACTGACTAGGAATACATTTTACAGACCCATATGTCACTTTAATATGCCGTATGGGAGATGGTACATTTGGTCAGATGTTACTTTAATAATCTTTGAAGGAAATTAAATTGTCGCAGTGAGCATGAATCAAATGTTTGACATGTTTTTGTTGTGCATGGCAGATTCAAATCAATTCAAATTCAAATCCCTCAACCAATCATCGTTGTTGACGTCTTATCAGCCAAAACCCCCTTCGTCCAACGACGGAGCCACAGATGCGTTTCTGACTGACTGAATCATAAGGACGACCGGAGGATCCCAGCCGGACCGACCCCGCCCTCCTCCTGACCACGACGCTCTGTCCACTGTCTGGATCCTGTCTCTATCGCTTCCCCCCCCCCCCCCCCTCCCTCCCTCCGGCCTCCGATCCCCCACTTCGTGCGAGGCAGGCAGACCACCTAACAACCAATGCCACGGCAACAGGGCCTTCTCCTAGCAACGTAAAGCCTGGCTGAAACGTAGCACTGACAACTCGTACACGTGGGAGAGAGGGTTAGTGTGGGGGGTTTGAAGTGGAGGGGGGAGGGAACCAAGGGAGCAACTGGTGTCCTTCAGAAGAGAAACTCAAAAGGGAGGGAGGGCAATTGCACACATCATCTTCAATGCGAAGAGCATCCGAGGCGCTTTAGACGTCTCCATCCACCTTCATCCTTCACATCCGTCAACCCCCCCCCCCTCTGGCTCCCCTGCATCTCGGACTGAGTGTGCTATTTGTGGCTGCACACATGACCATTATCCTCCTGAGTGTCATTGCAGATGTAGACAATGAACCACAGAAAAACAAAAAGGGGGGGAGGGGGGGACAATGCTTTTCCAAATGTTGTCCACGCATGTTTATGGTTTATTGGAGCAAAAAGGAAGGGTGAAAGAGCGTGTGGAGGGGCGGCAGCGATGGATGGGGTCAGGGCGTGGCATTTGAGGCTCGGCTTGTAATAATGGATCATTTATCTGAACAACCGTCACCTTCGAGGTATTGGACTATGATGCATAAACTGAAAACGCACCCGATTGCTTCATTCCAGACTGAAATCTGCACCTTTTCCCACTCTCCTTTCATGTCTCTTTCTCATACATCAGGGCCCCTCCCCAAGACAAACGCACACACTGACTACAGGGTGTCACCATAGCAACAAGAGAGAAAACGCAAAAAAGATACACTGTGAGGGGGGGGGGGGGTGGGGAGAAGGAGAGGCTATAGCAAAATGAAGAGACACACAGAGAGAGATAACCTCAAGACAGAGAGAACGTCTGATATACGGAGCAGAGAAAGAGCGTCAGATGGCGGAGAAAGACAGAAGGTGTTTCTCTCTCTGGCTGCAGAAGCACTTGCCAAAAACACTGACCAGCTCTGACTCGGACAACAGAAGAAGTCAGCCTCTGACTCCCTCCTTCTCTCGTGGTTTTTCACACTGTCCATTCATATCTGTTAGCAGTGGTCCTATGGCCAGCAAACAGCTGACTGCGTCTCTCTTGGCCGAGTGATTTATCCTCGAGGTGACGCGGTGCTGCCCGTGGACAAACTTCGCCTGTGGACCGTTGAGCCTCATTAAATCAAAAGAGCCACGCCCTGCTCCTGCAGATCCCACTGCAGAAATCATGCGCGCGCACGCAGACCCACCTGGCACTCGCGTGAATTCAGGGCGACCAGGTTATAAGCACATGTATGTAAAAAGGAATGTAGTGCACATGGACACATGGCACGATGAATGAAGGTTCACAGGGTTGCATTTGATCACACTTACCAGGCTCAAATGGATCTCAATACATGCTTTGTACGTGGTTTTCAAAATCTAGCTGCATCAGTTGTAAAAAGGCTGGACGATAAGGATAATATCTTCGGAAATCCACTAAAACGCACAAATTATCTAGACATCAACCAGGGGAGCTGTATGTGAAAACGCAAATGTACAGGAGAAGAAGGGCAACAACAAAACAAGTGACCTTCTGGCGGCCAAAGTGGTTGTAGACTTTGGTTGAAAATGTTGTTTATGTGTTGTTTAAGTGTTTTTTTCTTACCATGACTTGCATATGTTCACGTTAAAAGGTTAAAGAAACCACAGCAAGGCACGAACCTGCTCAAGGTGCCAGGTGGAGTCGATGCGGGGCTTGACCTTGCCCTGCTTGTAGAGATCCAGGATGGTGCTCATGGCCTGGGTGATGAGCTCCGTCTCCCCGTCCAGGTAGCCCAGGTGGAAACCGCACACGGACTTGTTCCCCTGGATCAGGCTGAGCGTGTGGATGGAGAACTGATGGTACCAATTCTTGGCAACAGCAAGCAGGTTCTTCTTCTGGCCAGCTAGCATGTTGGATGCACCTGATGGAGACGGAGGGTGAAAGGAGAAAAATGAGCTCAATCTTTCTCATAGTCTCAGGGTTTATTATGAAAATCCTCACTTGATTTACTACTGATGAGTCGATTAGAGGTCTGGTTCATTTTTTATCAAATTATCCGTCCCACATTTTTTCCTTTTCCCCCCCTCATCTGATCATGAACCTCTCTCTTTTGGCATCATTTGGTAACTGACTTGGCAGAAAAAATGGGCTTAATCGAACATTGCTCACTTTTTTGACAGTTGGTTTAAAAAAAAAAAAAAAAAAGCAATTTGAGGAGAACATGTTGGGCCTTGGTGAGGTCTTGTGTGTTCCAATTTCATGACTAGTTATCGGTCAAAAGAACGATTAAGGATTTGGATCTTAAATCAACATTTAATCCGGTCAAGTGCCTCGACTTGTTGGTTCTGGTTTGTATCTTTGCTCTTTCACGCTCCCCTGCACCTTCGGCGCTGAAAAAAAAAAAAAAACCTCTTCACCCCTTTCTGCTCTCACCGTCAGCACATCCCCTTCCTATCCCCTCGGTCTTTGTGCAAATAGTCTGTTTCTGCGCGTGTCTCAGGGGAAACGGGGGGGGACACAAAGCCCGCTCTGAGGGAGTACAGGGACCCAGCCTGCTACATTCAGACACATTCCGGGTTTGGTGTGGATAGAATGGCCATTGTTCCGCCATGCATACTTCTGATAAACTGGACCAGAAGCAACCAGTGCAGAGGGATCGGGAGAGTGGGGTGGCTCACTGGCTGGGAGAGAGAGGGGGGGGGGGGGTTTCTGCAGGGGTGATAGAGGATGAATGGGCAAGGGGTGGGGGGGAGGGGGCACCATGCTGGGTAGTGGGTTTTTGTGCAAGACCCTGTTCTTCATGGATGCCGACCCCGCCCACTGTTGCATGCATGCTGGTTCCAGATTGGCATGGACACAGAGCCAGCGTAAAGGCCTTCCCACAGAAGACACACAGCACACTGAGCGCATGGAGCTCCATAGGGAGGTCACACATCCCACCAGGAAGCAGCTCTATTCAGTGGAAACCTACGACTGTTTCATGCCGTAATTTACTTAGCATTTACACTCCAGGATCTAGTGGATCTTTAACAAGCTGTCCAAAATGTCCTATTTCAAATGAAAATCAAAACACTTGCATGAGTCAATTTCCAACCGCAGTTACATTCATTGGTCTCAAGGGTGTTTCTAAATCAGAAGGTTTTGCTTGGAAAACTGTTGACATTGGCTAATGTCTGGGACCATTTTCATCTCATTTAAATGCTAATTCTGGAGTGGTTGTGTTACACCAC